>NC_036642.1:157841-354080 GCF_002806865.2 Cucurbita pepo subsp. pepo
TGTTAGGATCGATACCAGTTGTTAGGATCGCACAACAACGCACACGCTCGATCTAGATGAACACAAAGAGAAGGATAGAGAGAAGTTGCAAGGAGAACTCTGGCTAAAAGGATTTTTTATTGATGACTTCAGGCATGTACAACAAGAGAGTACAGAGAATAGAAAAGTACATTCTCAAAGCTATACCGGACCAGATATATATAGGGTATATTTTACTATATATAGCTTTACCAGATTTAGCCATCTACTATATATAGTTATTTACCATATATAGCTTTACCGGATTTAGCTTTACCATATATAGCTTTACTATATATAGCTTTACCAAATATAGCTTTACCGGATATAACCGTTGACCAAGCTATAAATAAGTATCAGGCTCCATAGCCTAACAGATGGAACACTTCTTTTTCTTTCTTTTCCCTCACAACAAATCATTTTAGCTTTCTTCAACTTAAAGAATAATTATAATCCCAAGCTTATCTTGACTTTTTTATAATAAATTCATTGGTTTCTACAAATATAAATAAATAACTAAATATGAACAATTAAGCCCCACATGTTAAACAACTCTCTAGCGCTATTGTAAGAAGTCCTTTACTTTCTTCTCTTCAAAGGAAAGCACACAACTGATAACTACAAGGTTGCTAGTTTAGTTTTCAGTTGAGCATCTGATGGTTATTATTCAACAAGGAAAACAGGCTGAATTCCACATCGCTTAAAAGTGGAAAGGATCCTTGAAGTATAAGTAAGAACCTCAAAAGGCCTCGAACGATCACATGTCTCTTTGGTTGTTTTAGGGAGGATTTGCCAGACTTTGTCCAAAGAGTCTCAATGGTTAAAGCCTAATGCATGTCTGCAGAGATGACAGCTTTGAGTAATGTTAGGCCATGCTTACATTGGCCATGGTTGGAGATTTCATTATCGTGTACTTTTAACTTAGCTTGTGTTTTGTGTTTGTTGTTTGGGCTTTACCTAAGTGGTCGACCATGGTTGGAGATTTTATTATTGAATACAGTTCATTTAGCTTGTACTTCGTGTTTATTGTTTGGAATTTACCTAAATGGTCGACTGTTGTGTGGATTTTTCATTAAGCATCTGAAAGGTTTATGTGTCGTATCACAACACAGTTTCAAATCAATAAAAATCTACTTAAGTAGAGGTTGTCAGAATATGTTATACTTGAACATTTTTTGTAATGCAAGAGGTGGCTTTTTGGAAGAAATTTTTCTTTGCTACTCTCTACAATATCTTACTAGAAAGAAATATGAGAATCTTTTTTCTTACCGAAAGAGAATAAAGAAATAACACAAAAGAGACATAAAACACCACTCAAAAACAGAGTCGAACCAACACCTAAAGACCTAAAGACCTAACGCCATAGAAGAACAGCTCCAATAAAAAATAACAAAGCTGATAGGATAGTTGAAAAAAACTTCAGACAGACACTCAAAGAGGGATTACACTTGGGCAAGAGCCGACATCTTTTTTCACGACCTCTCCAACCCTCTAAAAATCTTCCCGTTCCTTTCTAGTCAAATGATACATAAAATAGGGAAAATAAAAATCTGGGAGCATTTTGAGTCATGCACACACCAAATGCCTCCATAAATAAGTTCCACATCAAGAGAGCAAAATCCATCTCCAAAGGATATGACCCAAAGTCTCGAACACCCCCTACAAAGAATTCGCCAATATGGCCCTAACAAGAGGGAAGTGTTCCTAATGCACTCTAATAGTGTTGACTCTCCCAGGTAAGACTACCAAGAAAAAAAAAATTAACCTTCTTAGAAATTTTCACCTACCACAACGAGAAGAATGAATATCTATAGAAAAAAAATGAATATCTATACAAATGAAGCGAGGATGGGCATCTTCCAGAAGAGAGAGAAGTGCAGACACATCCAAAGATTCCCTATCCAACAGGTGACAGAAAAAAAACCAAAATTAAGCAAATAAATATCATAAGTACGCAATAACCAATGCTGGTAAGGTGGTATAAACGTGGGGAAAAAATCCCAATGAGAAATATGAGAATAGACTGCCATTCTTATATCTCTGTGGACTTTTCTGTTTTGAGCTTTTCTTTGACTGGTCCATGCTTTGTATTTCATTAATCAGATATGAAAGCTGGTATTTCATTTGAAAAAAAGTTGATTATTATGTTGCCTGGCCTCGCTACTTTATTTAGTGGAACTTTAATAGAGAAAATATTTAGAAAAATAGTTGGTGAAGGAAAAAACAATCTTAAAGCAAGATAAGCAGTGCAAAATGGAAGGATTTGATCTTCACATAATCATGGGACCTATACCTGACATGAAAATTGCTAAAGCTGGAAAAAGCTCAAACCAAAGAAGGGTAAAAAAAGGAAAATTCATCCGCAAATCAAACAAAGACTACGAGATACCAGTCTACAGAAAATCATTGAGAACATAAATCAGAGGGAGGTAATGGTCAACAGTGAACTATTGTGGAACTTTTAAGTCAGAGGGATCTAAAAGTAATAAAAAAAAATTATGTAAGAAACTGGGATTTCATAGAGAAATATGAAAGAATGTATAAGGGCAAACAAAAATACAAGTTCACCGAAAGGAGTCCCATCCCTCATTACAAGAAAGTTACTCAGTCTAAAAGAATGAGACTTGAGTAGAAACTGAAAGCAACTAGATGCTTAAGCTTAGGATTAGAAATTTGTACAAACTCCACATCATAAAATGAAATATCTAACCCTACAATATGATTATCATGGTGTTCCCTCCGGAAAAGTTAAAAGGACCTAAGGGGAAGGAGTATTCAAGAAAGGCCTCCAATCTTGGATAACGAGAATGACAAAAAAGGGAGTATTACAAAAGATTTATTGTGACCCTCCTACTCTAATACCATGTTAAATTACCACTAACCAAGTTAAAAAGATTAAGTTGATAGGTTACACTAACTTTTGTAGAAAGATATTTGTGTAATCCCATTATTTAGATTTAGTTATTTAGTTACTAGTATCTAGACATTATTATTTAGATTTACCTAACCTCTAGGAATTTATTTAGATTATCCATTTAGTTAACCTTTCTCTAGACATGTAATTCTCTGAAAATTGATTATAAAAAAAAAAAAAAGCAGCAACCTAATTTAGACTTGCGACAATTTTTTTCTTTTAATATTTCATCAATAAAGTGATCGTTGCAAGCAATAAAACTAAAGAGGAAAGATGCACAAAAATGCAAAAGACATTTTAAATTATAAGTTTAATCCTTAAACATTCATATTTTTGTCTAATAAGTCTCTACACTGGAGTGTCAAATAGATCTCTAAGCTTTAACAATTTTGTTCTAATAGGTCTAAACTTTTAAATGTTTTAAATAGGTCCCTAAACTTTCAATTTTACGTCTAAAAAGGTCTCTCGATTTCAAAATATTTAATAGATCTTTGAACTTTCAAATTTGTCTTATAATTCATCCCTGACATATTCAATATTTTCTAAAATTAGCCAATCTATTAGACATAAAATTGAATTTTGTATCTAATAGGGCGAACCTTTCACTTCTATATACAAAAATCCGTGAATTTTAAAACATGTCAAATTTATCATGCATAAAATTGAAAGATCAAGAATCTATTAAAAGTTAAAATTGAAATCAATAGTTAAGAGATCTATTATTAGGGACCTGTAGAACATAAAATTAAAGGTTCAATGACCTATTAGACACAAATTTGAAGTTACAAGGAATAAACATGTAACTTAGTTCTCATGATTTCAAAAGTTAAAAATCGTCCTAACGGTTTGATAAAACCTAATAAATAGTCCGTATGACTAGATAGACTCTTCTAAATAGTCCCTACCATAAGGATGGTTTATGAGGATTTTATCCAACGGTACTAATTTTCAAATTTTAAAGCATAGGGACTAAATCTAACTTTTTCAAAACCTTGGGATCACATACGATAAACCAACTTGGAAGATCTGGCTTTAAAAAAACCAAGTCCCAGTTTTCATTATGCACGTCAAAACTTTTGATCCTACAAACAACCGTCTAATTCTGTGATGCAGTTCTGGGAAACCAGATATCTGCTGTTTGTATGCAGAGAAATTTTGAGACTGCATAATGGTCCTATTTGAGGCTTCAGAATTTTAAAAGTAGGCCACCTCAGAAAGGAACACTGGGAAAACATCATTATTGGTGAAATAAACCATATCCGCAGCTAATTTATAAAATAAAAACTATAACTGACAACAAGATCACTGAACTTCGTCTAGAATGAACTTACTTGTATGCTAGCTGCTTTAAGCCTTCATTCCAACCCTCAAGATGCTGGTCCAAAAGAACTCGGGTTAAATCACCTACCTGAAAAACATTAGGTGATCCTAAGATCAATTCTAGCATCACTACACCAACGCTCCACATGTCATACCTGATAACATGAAATGGGAATAATTAACTTGTTTTTTCCATCAAGAGAAATAAAAGCCTAACAAAAGAAAAGTTATCCAGAGATACTAGCCACAAGCCAGACACGTTCCCTTGCTAAATCTATTCACCGTCATTTTATAAATGGATTTCCAGCGAATCAAACATCTGTTCCAAACCAATTTGAACATTCTAATTTTGTTCTTAAAAAAAATAAGATTGTCCACTTATATACTGTCGTCTAGGTTTTCTCCGGTTAATCTTATTTCTAAAACCCTACTTTCTCACCAATTAATATGAGCATAATCCAACAACTACAATAAAATTTATCTTAACACACTTCATTATGATTATTCTTCTATCTAATATTTTAACAAACAATTCAGAGTAAACAAAATTTAAACATAAATTGAATGCAGATAAAATTTTAAACAATTTTTCTAAAAAAATATAAGCAAAATTTAAAATTATATCAATTTTAGTATTGGGATAAATCACAACAATTCAGCATTATTTTACTAAACACTATAATCAGCTTTTTTTAGGTTCCAAATTGATCTTTACTAANTTTTTTTTTTTTTTTTTTTTTTTTTTTTTTTTTTTTGTTGCTAAAAGAAGAATTGTAGAAATGATTTTAATAGCTACATCAATATTAAACAAAGCATTTTTTTCTTTTTTTTTTTTTAACTTGAAACAATGAGATAAAATGAAAGAATGTACAGGTCATACAAACAGATAGCCTTACAGAAGGAGACAAAATAAAGCCAAAAAGTACTCCAACATGAAAAAATAAGGTCTTAAGGATAATTACACAAGCATGTGCGCACTGATCCTCAAAGAGAAACATGAATCCTCACTAGAGACAAAACCTCCTCCCACGATCTCTCAATCCCCTTAAAATCATTTGGTTTCT
Organism: Cucurbita pepo subsp. pepo; assembly: GCF_002806865.2. Taxonomy (NCBI): domain Eukaryota; kingdom Viridiplantae; phylum Streptophyta; class Magnoliopsida; order Cucurbitales; family Cucurbitaceae; genus Cucurbita; species Cucurbita pepo. The sequence continues at coordinate 163,158 of NC_036642.1, forward strand.
CTCTCACATAATATCACAAACACCAACCNAAAAAAAAAAAAAAAAAAAAAAAAAAAAAAAAAAAAAAAAAAGAGAGAGAGAGAGAGAGAGAGAGACCCTTATCACGGAAGGACAAGTGAAGAAGAAACTCCAGCATGAAACTATACTCTTTGGACTGAACCCAAAAAATACCAAACGTATGGAATAAACATCTCCAAACCAAATATGCGAACTAGAAACTCTCAAGAATATGGTCAAGATCCTCTATTACCCCCTACAAAGGATAAATCACTAAGGTCATATCAAAAACCCTAGATGGCTAGAAATCCTCCTATTGTCTTCCATCCTACTTCAATCAGATACCGAAGGTTAATTGCAAGGAGCCAAACTATTCAAACAAAAAGGATGATCTAATTTCTTAGCATAAACCCTCTTTGTACAGTCCATAGTTTTTTTTTTTTTTTTAATTATTGTTCTTATTACTATTATGAACTAATCAAACAAAAATAATGATCTTGTACATTCCAAGATGCTGCTCATGATTTCGGAATCTTTGTTTCTGACTGTACTAACAGTATATCACAACAGAGCTCTGATAGCACATCTTCATAATCATAAGACCGTAGCTTGCAAAAAACCACCCCAGAGAGGATCTCTAGAGCCCAGTCCATAATATCCTTCAGAGGACACTACAATCCCAACTTTCACAAAGTAAAGGGGCAACACTCAGACGCAAACTAATAAATAATGAGTGTCTAAAGTTTCCTCTATAAACTGGGGGAAGAGGGTCAGATAAGGGTTTCTTTTCAGCCCTTTATCCTAGGTACTTGAACTTCTATAAGCAAGACACCATAGAAAGAACCTCTCTTTCCTTGGCACCTTTTTCCTTCTACACCAGCTTAATCAAAAGGGATGTTTACCTCTGAAATTCTATTATTCAACTTTAGATCAACAGATTTGCATAAGCTTGCAAGTTCCCTACTAACCTTATGTTCGGCCATAGTTAGTCTAACAGCATCAAAATCATTATAATAACAAGAGAAGGAAAACGTAATTTCAAAAGTAATATTTATATTCAGTTGTTTCATATGCGAACAAAGAATAAGAAATATTAATTGCAATCAGATGAAACACAACTTACTTCAAAGTTGCACTTGACATCTCCTGATACCAACTTGAATTAAGCAAGGCTTCAGGAGGTGTGTAATCATAAGTTTGTTCCACTCTAGAAAGCAAATATTAGTTAAGAATGGACAGTACAAACACCTAAACATTGAAAAATGAAGAACATACAGGTAGAACCTCATTAGAAATTTTAAGCAATACTAATATCTCAAAGGGGGAATGAGATACCTGGAAGGCCCAGCAGACCCATATAGATGCTTGACTGTGAATTCATCAATAGCACTACCAAAGTCAATAATGCGCCTGAAGAATTGGTTAAGTGCCCATGTCAGCTAAACCATAGGATATCCAAGTAAAAAGAAATTATATAAATGGAAAGCAAAATGCGTTAAGAAAATATGAATATCTACATTAATAAGAAGTAGAAATAGAGTATCGGAGACTAAGACCAACAATAGTGCATTGGACTCAGAAAAAACAAAAGAAACTGGAAACATATAGTAAACTGCCAAGAGAACAAAAACTTAAGAGAAATCCAAGGTAGCTAGTAACATAATGCAACTACCAGACATCATCAGAAACTACAATGCAAATTTCGCCCCACATTCATAGAAGTATCATGAAGCAGAAGACAATGTCAATAAAACAACAGAATAATTATAATTATAATGACAATAATCAAAAAAATTTAAGATACATTTTAGTAGAGAAGTTCTCATCCCCCCTTCGACTTCCATTCAAGCATTTTCCAGTAGCCTGATCTTCAAAGCATATCACCATGTTCTCTTCAATATAAAAATTAATGAGTTAGCCGAAGAATTTCAGTTCATATGCACTCCTATCTAAAAAAAACTAAACAAAGTTAAGTGTAAAATAGAACAAAAAAACACAGAAAAGAATGCTAAAAGGGTAAAAAAACAAGGTAAAGAACTAATATTACAAACTATAGAGAGGAACAAAAAAGAGAAAACGTTCAAGTTAAAAGGGAAAAGTTCACTTTCAGGGATATTAAAATTGTCAAATGGAATTGGAATTCCCAATAATGCAATTAAAGTTTAAAAAGAATACAAAATCAACACACGTTGGTGCCTAAATATCTAACCTGCGTCCATTTGGTCACTTAATTATTTTAATTTATATTTATTTAAAAAGTGTCCAAGTAAAGGGTCCTCACTGTTAGATTGAATTTTTTTTATAAATTCATTAATCATTAATGCCGATACAAATTTTTTTCCTCTGGAAAAGGAACATGATTTCTATATAAATAGATCTCCACAGGAATCACACTTTCCTGACAGAAACAAAGTTCGTTCTTTTCAGTGCTTTCCTTAACCACCTTCGTAGGCAACAAAGGACAGAACAAAAAGTAGTTAATAGTAGAACTTTTAGAGTGGTGGAGAGGTCCCAGGAAGTAATTTGGGAGATGGTTAGATTTCTAACTCATTGTGGACATCCTTACCTCGAGGTTCTATAATTATCATCTAGGTCTTATACTTTTGAGGGAATCCATTTCTATTTAGCTAGTGCTTGGACTCACTTGGTAAAACTCTTCACTTGAAATTTTGGGTTGATTGGTGCTTTAACATAGTAACAAGTATGAAGTTCTAAGTTTAACCCGCTCTAATTTCATTTCCTCCCCAATTAATATTGATTCTCACTTGTTGGGCCTTCTAAAAATCTTCAAACTCTCAAGTGAGGGGGAGTGTTAAAGTATTGATATCATTAAATTTACCATAATCCATATGCTCAACAAGTTTTTGGATTGATGGGTAACTTAACCATTATAAAGTAAAGATTTCACCCAAAAACAAACAAGAAATTTGGCTGATAAATGCAATGAGAAAAACTTAAGAAGAGAATATAAGCCAAAATATTGCTCTAAACAGTTGATCGGATAGCCAGTTTCCCTTACCAGGTTTTATATCCCTGTGAGTGATATTGCGGTCATGACAGGACTTGAGAGCCATCAACTGAAAAAAATTCAAATAAATGTCTCAGATACATGTATTTCTTGCCAAAACTGACAAGGATAAAGGGCTAACACCAGAAAAACAAGTCCAAGGAAAAAAAAAAACACCAATATTATACTAAAATAGGTATTTCTAAAGTAGATTGTGATTTTTCTTCATGCCATTCTTGAATAGAGGAAAACTTTTGGAGGGAAATTGAGAAAATGGATTAAGGTGCCCTGCCTCTACCTCTTTTCTATTTAAAGGAAAACCGCAGGGAAGAACTTAGCTTCAAGGAGACTTAATACCGGAGGCATTAATCACCAACACTTCGTTGATTTCATTGACCCCCTTGAAGTTTCAAAGGGTATTAAAAATGACCAAAATTCTTAGCCATGCTTCAGTTCTTAAAGTTAATCATCATAAATTGATGACAGTGTGCATCAATGCCGCTAGAGAAGAGATTGTGGCAGTGGCAATCTACAAAGTACACCATATGGTTAATACTAGGGGAAAAGCAATACAAAATGACTAAATGGAGGCCAGAGTGAAGTTCATATTTCTAGATGTGGAATGCTCACTTTAGCTGCCAACTTAAATTTCCTACCAGTTTAAAGGGCTCCTGTAAGAGTGACTAAAGATGTTGGCAACGCTCTGACAGGAAAAACTGGAGGAAGTCATCTCATTAATTAGGTGGAATACCTCCCTGAGAACCTGGTGCTTTAGGTATATCAAATGTGGCTACCATAAACGATACTCTCAACTGTTTCCAACAATCTTGGTAGAAACTGATGCAATAAGGAACTCTAAGCAACCGTAGCCCTTGGGCTCACATTTCCAGACTTAGTACAAGTGCTTTGAATTCAGATTCCCTTTCAGGAGATCGGAGTGAAAGAAATAGAAGGATTCAAGAGCTCGAGGTCTCTCCAACTCCTTGGAAGAATTTTTACATTTGTTATTTCTCATTGAATTTCATGCTCCAGACATTCTATGATTATTTCCCTTCCACCTTAACTTTTATTGAACTGCCTTTCTGCAATAATGGTTAGCACCTACTTCCTACCATAATTACAGAGCATGAAACCAACGACCACCAAAATACAGGATACCATTTTATCTGATTCACCCATCTGCAAATACAGTGATTTAAACTGAGCTAGTTATGACCGTGGCAACACATCCAGGCACGATTGGTCCATCCAAGCCTGAAAGGCATCCTCTTGACAAAGTTTGCAACCAATAGAAGAAGCCACGTTGTACGTTCGAAGTTCTGGGTTGATCATATTGGACTGATGAATTTTCGTTGCAAGCTCACCATAGAGATGAAGATATGATCTGTGTGAGATTTCAGTGAGTATAGCTTTAGCACTCTGCTACGTAATTATCTATGCCAGACAAGTGCCCTACACTGACTTACTTCCTCAAGAAAAAAGTTGTATTCATGTTAGTCATATGGTTTTTGAATAACTTTTATGAGTTCCCTGAAATTGGAACTTTTACAATTACCAGGACTCTGAAGACACTTCCTGCTATCTACATCCATATTAGGACGACAATATTTGCTCTCAAATGAAGCACGGATGCTCTTACATGGATCGGTGTCCATCCACAATATCCGAGTCAGAATCGTTTTGTCTGACCATTCATTTGCAGAGCCCCTATTGGTAAATTTTATATATCAATGAAATTTTCTCTGTTAAAAAAAAGTATTTAACAAGAAATTTATATATTAATGCTACTAAGATATTTGAGAGGAGAAATAATTTAGTTGGATGAATGAAGACCAGTAAAAACAATATATTAATTGTCAGGAACATACCAGCTGACGTATCAAACTTTTCATTTCCTCTTGTCCTGCTTCTGTTGTTTTCAACCAATGCCACCACTTGGAAGGTTGTAAAATTTGAACATGGTTTTTTTGTTCAACTTTTTCCTCATCGGCATCTTCAATGGAATATATGAGCTTTGAGAGGGATATGCCTTCGTAATGAAATACAAGCCATATTTCGTTAGACCGGGATTCAAAAGATTCTACAAATCTCACAATATGGTTTAAACCTTCTTCATACATAACACTCTTTGGTCCAAACTGATTCGGGAAAGCATTTTTAAACTGCCTAGTTTCCCCTAATTTATAACTCAGGGATTCATCCTTTACCAATAAGTCTTTAGATCCCCATGGTGACTTTTCAAAGACAAAGTTTGATGTTCCAGTCGATAACACATCTTCAAGTCGCGTAGAAGCATTCAAAAATATTTCACCAAAATATTTCTCCCGTAAGCCACTCAAATAGACTCCAGCACCTCTTTCAACCTGTTCATGAACATTAACTCATCATGCAAGTAACAATTTTTGCAACATGCATTTATTGATAGACAACTTCCGCACTATATATAACACTTATACTACAATTAACCTTCCAAAATAGATTTCCTTTGAATACATAAGATACTTTCCACATGAATGATCAGTTATAACTAAGAACTAACATCACTACAGCACACCTTGAGTAGTCATATCTTTACTTATTCTAGGACTTCAATATTAATTCATTTGACACACATTTGAGGAAGGTTCCGTTTAAGATGTAAAAGATTTTTGCCCCAATTTCAACATTTATGATAGATTGAGGGTTTGATTTTACCATTCAAAGTTTAAGGGTCCAATTTTTTCACTCTTCAAAGTTTGAGGATTTGTTTTTCACACTGGAAAGTTTAGGAGTGCAATTGTTACAACCATCATGCTTCATGAGTGGCTTTTTCAATTTTCCCAGAATTAAATAATTTCATAATTCTCTTAAAAACTTTTTTATTGCATTTAGTTTAGATTAACCCAAGGTAGTATCGATTGTCATGCTAATGATGCAGGTGAAAGTAATTGATTGAAGTAAAACACATCCCACAGGTCACGTTTTAGAGACTAATGTGGGTGAAAAGAACCATCATGGGATCTTAAGTGAATAAGTGAAAATCACAGCATCTAAAAGAATTACCATTACACGTTTCATGATGAACACGTTATCCTCCAGAGCATAGGCTTGAGAACTATTTGAAGAGTATCTACCGTTTCTGGCATTGGCATCTCCAAAAGATGAGTTGCACGAATCATAAATATTCTCTCCTACTGGAGTAAAAGCTTCCTGGCAGTTCCCATGAAAAGCCAGCCATACTTCGCCATAGGAACCCTGACCAAACCTTTTCTTTAACACATACCTAAAGACCACAAGGGAGAGTTTATTGATTGTACTATAAACAAATATCAACAAGGAATAGGATTAAAATCTTGAAGTGTCTACAGTTAAATATATACACGTGTGTGCTCATTGTGTGTGCTCTCTGGAAAATATAAATTATGCAAAAATTTCCCATGTAAGTTTAACATGCGTAAATGCAGTATATAGGATCCTATTATAAATTTAAGAAGAAAGACTACAACTGTTAAAAGGGTGTGAACATTTAACCAATAAGGAGCATTGAATAAAACCAAATGCATAAAACCATCAAATGATGAATGTTTGTCCTTGAAGATTCTCTTGTTCCTTTCATACCAATGAGACCAAAAAAAAGAAGGGTTGAAAGCAATCCACAATGTCTTATTGTCTCCCTATGGATGTCCCCCGAGTAACCATATTCCAACCGAAGCACTCCAAAATTAAATTCCAATATTGTTTTGTTTTTTGCGAAAGAACAACAGCCAGACAAATGACACTGAAATTCTGAAGTAGTCTTGCACATTAAGCACCAAGAAGGAGAAAGGAGAGAAGGACATATGGCACACTCTTTTGAAGACAGTCTGCTGAATTGAGAACTGATGATTCAGTTCCCAAGATTTCTTCTCTAACTCTTTCGTCATCAAGAATGCTATTACCCTGCTTAGAAACTAGCTCAAAACCAACTCCTCACTTCAAGCCAAACCAATTTTCTTTTCTGCTAAGGTTTTCAGTCCTCCTTGCAGTGTAGTATATAAAAGCTCTGTTTAAGCCTGATATTTGCAAGGTCAAATATATCACAATCTTAAACAGAGATTATGTTTGTCCCTCCAATCTGTAGGTCCAGCAAGTTTGGTCCATGGAAGCACAATGGTGGAATACTCACCCAAGAAGGAATTATAAACACTCGTAGTTAGCTCCCTTACTCCCAATAATAGGATGGGATTTCAGGAAACACTAAAAACTTGTGATAAGCTCTAAAAATTGCTTCACAGTTTCCTGATTTCCCCCAGCTGTGCGTTTGTGTTAACCCAATCTGAAAATCATCACCATCTGTTCTTTCTTTGCAGAGTTACTAATGCAGGCGGGCCAAGCTTCTGCATACTTTTGGTTTGAGTTGGTGTCCCAACTCGGTTGCAAGGATGCAGTCTCCAGCAACTGGGTGGTTCTCCTTTCAAGTGGCAGGCCTCAGTTTAAGGGATGGGATCAATGGTATCTACGGCCTAATGGAGGCTTGGAATTGAGAGGAAACAAAGAGCTTTCTAGGGTTTGGCGACCAACTTCATGGGTGGGACTTAGTGACTGTCCTTGCCTCTACTTGGTAGACTTTATCTAATGAGTTACGTAACTACAATCTTGTGAATATCACTGCCAACTAGGCCTCTTTTATGTAATCCAAGTCGGTTGGTGGGGATAGCTCACTCCCTTTTTTGTAATGAGCCTTTTTTATCAATATATTTTCACATTTCCTATCCCCCACAAAAAAGGATTGTGATAAACCCTGATTATAAATGTGTATGGACGAGAAAGGGTAGAAGGGAGCGATAGGAAGGAGTAAGCGTGAAAGGGCTATTATGAGGGCCCATGTAGGTAGCAAGCATTTGATGGAGGCCCGTATGGACATATAGGTAGTATTAGATAAACCTGCTCAAGTACTGGATCCGTATATATACACACGAAATGGACATTTCATTATCAAAAGAGGGGGAGATGAGATATCCAACAGCGGACTAACAGGATTCAAAAAATGACTCTAAATTTACTAGAATTTGCATCAAGATGTAAGAAACCAAGCTTTCAAGAAAAAAAAAAAAATGAAAGAATATACAAAACATACCAAAAAGAAAAGAAAAGGAAAAAAAAAGTCCACAAAAAAAATCGACCCACTAAATGCAAAAAAAAATACTCCAATACAAAAATCTTTAGAAATGAAGCACTCCCTTTCCACTCATCTATCCTAATCCTCCATTCAATATTGTTTTAGTAATTCTAAAGCAACTATGGGCAGCGGTCCATCACTGATGCTATCTTGATGTCATGTAAATGTAATTGCTACTAAACATTGTTTACCATAGGTTTAAAGACAAACTAGAAATTATGATGACATTAATATAAAATTATTTTTCATTGCTGGTTTCGAAGTGTAAATTTTTAGATTTTAGATTTTTAATTGCCTCAATTAGTTCTAGATGGGGTAACTTCTTATAATTCTTTTCCTACGAGAAATCCTTATCCTTTTGAGTTTTTTACAATCATCTTTAACTTACCAACATAACTATTTTTCTTCCATCAAAAAGAAATAAACAAACAAAAAAATACCAGAAAAATTATCCTACCTCAATATAGGTGGTGGATGCTCAAATAGTTGATAATCTGAACCAGGATCGTGGAAAGGAATTGATTCAAGCAAACCAATAAAACTAGCAAAGCCTTCAGGATGAAAGCACTGATCTTTAGCTCCAAGATGAAAGCACAAGCTTTGGTCATTGTACACATTTAAAGATCCACCTATAGTATACGATGGAGAAAACTTAAAGAGTGACAGGCTACAAGAAGAAAAGGAAGAGTGGAGAAAACTACAGTACAGAATGGAGAAAACTTAAAAGAGTTTCAAGATAGAAGGAAAGAAACATGCAAGAAGAAGAAGAAGAAGAAGAAGAAGAAGAGTGGAGAAAGCTACAGTACAGCATGGAGAAAACTAAGAATGTCTGAATAGAATTGGAAAAACACTCATGAAGAGGAAAGAAAATTCCCACAACAAGCCAAAGGAGAAAAACCAAAAAAGAAACGATCTATTTAAATACCAAAAAGGAAAAATTAGAAACGTTCTGAGAAAAATTGCCACTTCCTTTCCAACCAAAAATATCATGTGTCATTTTCAAAATCATTAGACAGACCAGCGATCATGAAAAAAAAAAAAAAAGGAGGGCGGGGAGAAATATAAAGGGAAGAGAAACAAATACAAACGAGCTATTGTGTGTCAGTTTCTTAAGCATTATAATCAAAACACTCTTCTCTACTGTACGGTGCTCATACGTTTCAGCTCAAATATGTAGTTGACCAATAATAGATTAGAGAACGTAAGATGTATTGGCACTAAAGTTGAAGAAAGAAAATGGTTCATAATCTACAACAGAGGACTTCATCCCTTCCCTGACTAAGAAGTTTCCAGAACATGCAAACTTATGGAATCTGGTCGTCAGCCTGAAAACAACACTTAACAAGAATTAAAAACTTCATTTACCATATGGCTGATTGAGGGACTCTGGAAGAGCGTGGGGTAGATCACATAAATATTCTTCTTCATCAGTTTGAGTCCTCAACACATAATCCTTGTATTCATCCAGATTCTCAGACAGATAAAAACATCCCAGCTTATTGTGTCTTCCTTCAACCTAGACCATGTCACCGACCATAAACCAGATTTTAACAAAACGGAATCATAAACAATGCATACAGTAACCTTGACACACTTGAAGGAAGAAGTTTTTTCAGTGAACAGGGCTATAAATACTGCAGAAAAAGAAAGGAGAGAGATGACTGGAAAGTCTAATACCTCCTGAAAAAATCAATTTTGCCACTGGTAAATAAAGGAAAAGCTCATTTCATCATAACAGAATTTCATTCATAAATACCTAACTAAAAGGTGCAAAGGACCTCCTCACTGAGGATGGAATCAATCTATCAACAGATCAAGAAGAAAAAATTGCATGGACGTAAAGGCAACTCAAATATTCAACCAAAAGGAAACATTCGCATATAAACTGCAAAGAAGAAGAAATGATATGACCATAAGACTGCCCACTAAATTGTCGACCATGAATTTGATGTCCATGCTAAATGTGAAAAAAGAAGGAAATTGTTCCAAACGATTACTTCTAGCATTAAAATCAATTATTTCGAAGGAAAAAGAAAGATTTTTTTTTTTTTCTCCCCCATCAAAATCTGCCATTCCTCCATCTTTTGAACTAAAACAATAGCCATTTAAAGTAAAATTATTACATTAGTTTTTAAAATGACATATCTTTAAGAAAGGAAAACATATCAAATAAACTTTTTTCTTTAAGCCTTACTAATAGTCTCTTGAACTTGGACATGACTGGATGAGAATGCTCCAATTGCACAGCATTGGAAGAGAAGCTATTGGCTGATAAGCGAAATAAAAGAAAAATGAATTTGAAGCATATAAATAATCACAAAAATAACTAGATTATCATCTTCCATGTAAGTACCTAAAGTACAAACCTAAAAGAATATTCAACTTGATAAGAAAGTTCAACTTGGAGTTATATCTTATGAACATTAGTCTTTGTTCATGTTTTCAATGAAAAGATCAATTTCTTGTTCAAAAATATATAAAAATGTATAAAATAATCTCAAAGTTACAAAAAACGGAGATTCTATGAGCTGAGATTCCTTTCATCTGTAAGTCATATATCCACGTACACATTATAATTTTAACGGTCCAAAAAATTTACCTGAGTGCTCTTTAATAAGCTTTTCTATTCCAGATATGGGAAAACTTGAGTCCCTCTGCACAACAAACCTCCCCTCCTGAAACCTCTGAGAAGAAATAGCAGATCTTAAAGGAACCACAATAGCAGCCATGTTATCCATACTGCCTCTTTCAAAGGCCGTACTAACGATGCATTCCGCCAATGAGTATGAGCATGAAGGAGAATGCTCGGAAATTGACATACGATCATTGTGTATTTCCCACAACAAGTCACAAACATCTTGTGAGCTCAACTTCTCAAAAATGCCATCAGATGAAACCACCAAATAGCTATCGTTGGTAGACAAAGGTTGCCAGTCAGTCACTTCTGGTGCAGATATAACTCCATAGCTGATAATTGAATAAAGTAAATAAGTTACTCAGTAGGAATATTGATGATTATAGATTCCCCATAGTTATTAATATTACATTGGTAGGAATATTGATGATTATAGATTCCCCATAGTTATTAATATTACATTGGTAGGAATATTGATGATTATAGATTCCCCATAGTTATTAATATTACATTGGTAGGAATATTGATGATTATAGATTCCCCATAGTTATTAATATTACATTGGTAGGAATATTGATGATTATAGATTCCCCATAGTTATTAATATTACATTGGTAGGAATATTGATGATTATAGATTCCCCATAGTTATTAATATTACATTGGTAGGAATATTGATGATTATAGATTCCCCATAGTTATTAATATTACATTGCCCAGATTCATAGATATGTTTGCATCAAGTACAAAATCTATGGTAAACTAAAGTGAAACGCTCCCTCAAAGCAGGATAGTTATTATGATTTTAGATTTTACCTTTTAAAAGACACATCACCAATTGCTCTGCTTATAGCCAACTGACCATTTACTCGAGGTACACCACCCCAATCAACAACGTGACCCCCAGCAATCTCCACCCTAGATCTTTCATCCTCTCTATCAGGATGGTGATCCCTAGTCAATTCTTTGGCATAAAAATGTGTCAGCCCATCAAATGAGTCTGGTTTAGAATTTCCATAGCCCCTTGCACGTGAGGCACCACTATATCTTTTTTGCTTGTATAACCGTAAAAAGGTAGCTGCAATTCAACGATTTCATTGACATGAGAAAGAAGATAGTTCTTTTTGGATCACAGACAAGAGTTTAAAAGGAGAGCCTAAGGGTCAGTGGAAGAGAGAGAAAGAAGATTGTTAAGATAATGGACCGATCATTTAAAATATGATAACCATAAGAAGTACTCAACTAATGAACTTGTAGCTGAAGTTTTTCAAAACTTAGCTTAAATGGGACTCAACTTTTTCAACATTCAATCAGAAAAGGTTGGTATTTTCTAACCTAAACCATGGTAATAAATTTTGTTAATCAACAAATCTATGGAATGCCTTTTGGATGAAACCAAAGCGAAGACATGAGGGTTTATGTCCAAAGTAGATCATGTGGAGATATGTGGAGGGTCTCCTGTCACTAGATTACCAAACCACACTACTACAACAAACCAAACCAGACTATAGTTAATTGGTTAGGTCAATTTGTCTTTCGTCTTTAAATGTATTGAAAACAAGTTTCAATTCTATATTTCAGTAATACTATATAATAAATATTGCAGGCTGGAAACCCTCAACAACAGTGACAAGAGAGTCAAAGAACCCATGCATCCAGGGTACGCATTTGTGGTTTTGGAAACCAAAACGAAATATGTTATGGGAACCAAAATAGTTTATATTAAAAGGAAAGAAAAGCATACGCATGAACCAAACAAAACCAAATTATTAGTTTCTAGACAACTGACTTAAGAAGAAGTAAGAAGAATAAAAGTTGGAAACCAGGTTATACAGAGTTTAGTTCAGTTTCATGGTTCGATCTGAAAAGAAGACCAGTCCAATGCACATGGAGATGCACATGGATGGCACATATTTAATACAATCTAATCTCAAGAGCTTTCCTTCTGACCTTTAGCCTCAGCAGGTGACTGAAATTTTTCAGAGCACAAAAAAGTCTTCGAGTCACCAATGTTTGCAACCAAAATTTGTGCATCTGCCAATAATATAACAGTAGCAGTAGAACCCGAAACCAGATTATTTTTATGTGCTTCCTTCATAATTCAATAGATTATGTCAGCATCCAATGCAACAACTCTAACACAAATTAAAGAGACATCAAATGCAACCTACCTTGGAAAACGTTTTATCAATGTCTTGTATAGCTCTCAACAGTGCTTCTTTCAAAATTTCCAAATGGTAGTCATCAGCAAAATCTGCTGGAAGTAGGTATTTACGCCTGGAAAAAGATAAAACCTTGAACACAAATGAATAAAAGATTCTTGTACTGAGATAATAAACATAACTGATGCCCTTTAAGTTAATTTTCTCTCCTCTTATATTAACAACCCTCTCCATCCACAAAACATGCATACATATATACATGTGTAAATATGTGACGTATGGCATTGCAGCTCAAGCCATGAGCTGCAATCTAGTAGAAGTCAATGCTGCTGCATAAAAGATTAATCAAGTAGAGATAGCTCTAGCTCTTTGCAGAGATCTGTATCATTTATGAGGGAGGGAAGAATTAAATTGATGAACGGGGTGAAGGCCTTGCGTTGGGAATTGAGGCTAGAATGCAACAATGAGATCTCTTCAGAAAAAGGAACTGAAAAGAAAGGTTTGTGGACAGGAGAAAATTTAAAGGTTCTAATTGGTCCTCTTTGGTAAAAACTTTTTGTCAATTAACATTTTTTCTTTTATTGGAAAATGGATTTGTCTCCAGATGAAACACAAGATGATAATAATAGTAGCAATAATAATGATTCTAAATCCATAGCTACAGATATACGATATATGGAAAACATTTAAAGCTGTGAGCAGAAGCACCTTCCAAGTTCCCGATCACGGTTACTAATTTCCTCATTCCAATTGTACTCATTAAACTTGGTACCATGTTCCTTCTCATTTGAAAATGAGTTAATGGGTCTCTTGAAAATTCCAGAATAAGTGGCATCAAGAAGAAAATAAGTATGCACCACAAAATACTCCAACAATATCTTTGAAGCCATCTCACTAGCTTCAGCTCCATTATGACCATCAAAAACTGCTATGATTCCCACAGGGACCTCCATAATACCTGTTCTACCTACAAACATTAAAGATATCAGACTCCAAAACAGAAGAAAAAAGAAACCGCAACTTGCTTACACTAAGGAACTGATTGCTGCTAATCATTCTAAGAAAGGAGCTGAAGATTAAATTTCACACTGTTTAATTATCATTAGGAATATTTAACATGCAATCTGGAAGAGAAACCTTGAGACCTATTCGTAAAAGTGAGTAACATTTCTATGGAAATAACATCACTAAATTACCGTCCAAGCATGGGCTTCCCCAAATATAAAGAAAACGCATCCCTTTGACAAATAGACTAAGTTTAGGACATGCACAAAGCTCCTAATTCCATGGTTTCTGGAATCTTAAACAAATAGACGTTGATTGCAACAGAGCTCCCACGTCCATTTGGAACATGCATATTCACAAATCAGAGAAGCGAACAAGGAAGAGAGAGCGGTACTTGGGAAGGGAATTCGAATATCTAGAGCACAGAGAGTGCGATCCTCCTGATACTTTCGTCGACCCTGATGCATTGCAATTTGACAATGGGGGGCGTTGGGAGATTGAAAAGTGTAGTCAGAGAGCTTCCAGAGAGAACATTTCGGGGACTGAAATACCGCGGGAGCGCCGCCTTCCTTGTACACCATCAAGCACGTCGACGATTCCGAAGAGCAGTACGTTATCGCGTACACAGTAAACCATAGAAGAATCGAATATAATTGGGTTAGTTCGATCTTCTGAAAAGCCATGGTTACTCATGGGACTGAAAGTCGAAGGAAATTGGAGAGGTGGACGCGGGAGAAACAGATGAGAAGAACGCAAGGGCGCGGGGTTTCTTGCACCGTCTTCTTTCCTAAAGAGGAAGAAAAGAAAAGCAGAGTAATTTCAAAGTTAAATAAATATTCAATATTAAAAGAAAATGCTTATATAATTTATTGGTTATATAAAAAAGAAAACTCTATAAACATTTTAAATCTTAAAAAATCTGTCACTTCTAGACTGGAGAGCTTGGTAGCTTTAAAAGGGAGAAGCAAGGGATGGTGAGGGAAGTAGTTAAAAGCTCAGGCGTGAGCAGCAGAGCACGAGAGGCTAACAAATTTGTTAAGATCCGAAGAGGCCCCATTGCCTGTATTTCTTACCAAATGCAACTTTCTTTCCACATCCAACAAATCTGTTCTCTCATTCATCTAATTCAATCTCTCTTCTCTGCCTTCACTTTGCCTTTTATGATGTGAAATGAAGAACACAATGCCGAATGGATCATAGCATGCTTTGTGTATTGTCTTTCATGAACTGAGTTGAGCTCATCATCAATGGCATCGACCAAAAACAATTTTCCAAGCCAACATATGAAAAAGAAGCATTTATTTCCTGTCTTTTTTTTTAATTCTCAAAAGTTAACAAGGAGTTTGGAATGATCTTCCTTTGAACACAATTTTTCATAAAGGCCCGCGCTACCTGTCTGCAAAGATACATAAATCACACAGAAATGTAACTTTATTCTTAAGAGAATCCCATCCCATAAGTAGAATCTTTAAACATATGAGAAGACTGACTGTCTAATTGGTACATGCCCGGCTCACCAATTCTTGAATGGTTCCATCTTCGTTCTCGCCCGACATCTCTTCCAACGATTTTCCTTTCGCTTCGGGCACCAGAAAAGTAAACAGGATTCCCAACAAGTTAAGTCCACCCAACAACAGAAGCGAGTTCTGGACTCCAATGCCAGGAGGATATCCTGCATCAGTTTTGCTCTTGTCCTGGTTTTGAGCCAAATATAGAAAACCAAATGCACCCACCATAGCTCCAAGTTTTCCAGACGCCGATGATATACCATGGCAAGTAGAACGAAATCGTGCTGGAAATACTTCAGCTGGGACAACAAAGGTTGTTGCGTTCGGTCCGAAATTTGCAAAGAAGAACGTTAACGAATAGAGGATGACGAAACCAATATGTTGGTCCTTCAGAGTCCAGTGATGGTATGGAATGGCTAGAGCAAACATGAAGACTGTCATGAAGAAGAATCCCATAAGTTGAATCGCAAATCTTCCCATCTTGTCAATGAAAGCCACCGTGAACCAGTAGCCTGGGACAGTACTGCAGAGAGCAACGAGTGTTTGAGCCCTTGATATTCTGTAAACTTCTTCAATAGCATTCATGGTGGCTGCGGGAGGAATCCATCCAATTGCACTGAATATATCTTTCTGGAACAAGTTCTGACTGTAGAAGGCAATGTCAAGCAAGAACCAAGTAGTTGTAGTTCCAAGTAAGTGAGTTCCATGGCGACGAAGAAACTCTTTTGAGAACAAGCCATATGCGTTTGCATTTGGTGTCAGCTGAGTAGGTTGTTGTGCTTCTACCTCAATGTCCATGTGGCGAACTTTTGACATGTCTGATGCAGCCTGAGTTGTATTTTTGGCTACAAGAGCTGTGTAGCGTGCAGTTTCGGGCATTTTGGTCCTCCAGTAGTAAGTAAGAGCAGCTGGAAAAGCTCCAGCCATCACAATAATCCTCCAAACGTAATCCGCTTGGGGCACAGTGGAGGCAATTGGATCAACGGCATAAGGGGGAGCATCAAACTTGGCCTTAAATGCCAAAGAGACGATAATGGAAAATATGCCTCCGCCCAAAATTCCAAACCCCTGCATAGCAAACACTGCAGCGATGAATGCACCGCGAGTCTTTTTATTAGAGTATTCAGACATGATGGTTGCAGAAAGAGGGTAGTCGCCACCGATGCCGAAGCCGAGCCAGAATCGGAAAAAGCAGAGAGTAGTGATGACAGATTGTGAATTGTGGCCGAAGGAAATGCCTGAGCCTATGGAGCATATAACCATCATCATTAGAGTGATGCCATAAACTCGGTTTCGCCCCATTTTGTCACCCAGCCAGCCAAAGAAGAGTTGCCCTGATAGCGTTCCACAAAATGCGACACCATTAACCGCAGCAGCAACGTTGGGAGGCAATGAACATGATAGTAAATGCGTCCAAGTAACTTGGTGAGAAGGGATATGCAGAAAAGATCATATGCATCAGTGAAGAATCCCATTCCAGCAATGATGATAGCCGTGAAATGGTACCATTGTGTTTTGGCAACATCAAGTGCATTTAGAACTTGAAGCGGCTCCTTTCCCATTGCTTACTTTCTCCACACAAGCTAAGAGAGAAAAAAAGAAGAAAAGAAAAAGGAGTAGATGATTGTGGAAAGAGGGTGGAGGTTGAAGATGAGAAGAGCAGAAGAAAAGTAGAGGAATAAATGAGAAAAGGGGTTGAAGGAGATGGAAACATTGGAACCTCTTCTTCCTGGTTTACCGCAAACGGCCATAACAACAGTAGCACAGCACAGACATAGCACAGCACAGACATAGCCCAGCGCGCCAATTTCAGTTCCCGCTCGCCCCTTCTCCCCTTTCTCTGCTTCCAAATGTTGTTGTAAGTTATACCCAACATCTCCCCTTTCTCTGCTTCCAAATGTTGTTGTAAGTTATACCCAACATCTCCCCTTTCTCTGCTTCCAAATGTATACCCAACATCTGTTTAACCGTTCATAAGAGTGGAAGTTATTGGGATGAAATTTAATCAAATAAATAATAATAAGAGTGGAAGTTATTGGGATGAAATTTAATCAAATAAATAATAATATTATCGGAAGCTAACTCAATAATGGATTTATTAGTTAATGATGTGACCTAAACCATAATTTCCTGCCACTCTTCTTTTTACTCAATTTTTTAAATAAATTTTATAACAAATATTATTTAAAACCCTCCAATAACATGGTTTACTAAATTCGATAAATACCTTTTTATTTTAAAAAATTTTAATTTTGTTTCCCAACTTTAATATTGAATGTATATTGCTTTGTAACTTGTCAATTAAAAAAGTCTAAATAATTTTGGTCCATTACCAAGAAAGTTTAAAATAAAAGGGTTAGATAAATCAACCTATACTCAAATAAATAGAAGTAAGTTTAATTATACTTGTTAAAATCTATATATAATTCAATTTTTCTTATATATATAGATTCTCTTCCTTTTCATAATAAAACCCTAGTTTTCTCCCTAACATGCTTGATAGCAATTAAGAACATAATATATGGGCTAAGAAAGGCAATGTTAGATGTGCCAAATATTAATTTAATGGCATTATCAAAATTTATGAGATCACATTAAGATAAAATGTGAAAATCAAAACAAGACGTTTAATGAATTTGATCAAATTTACTCTTCAATGGTTAGATTTTAGAATTGTGTAACGGAAAAGGTAAAGTTAATGGGTTCAAATAATATTTTGTTTGATGTATTGTCTTCTTCAAAGCTAATTAACATCATAATTTAATTATTAAGCAGGGTACAAATGCTCTTCGAAAAACGTTTAAAAACAATAGTCATAGTCTTACGTGTTTAAATACAAAATACTGAAATTTAGAGAAAATAAAAACAAACGAATTTAGAGAAAATAAAAACAAACGAATTTAGAGAAAATAAAAACAAACGCAAAATAGTTTAAAACAATGAAATACAAAACAACCTATTCTAACCTAAGACTAGGAATTTAGATATAAGTCTACCCTATACCCGTGTTATATTCTTTGCTTGCGATGCCGCCACGCCGCCACCTTCCGTACAAGTGTGCCCTGTCTTTATTAAAAAATGATGTGGCACACTTCTTCCGTATTTGCAGTTTGCACAATCAACAATAAAGGGTAAATAGCTTAAAATATAGATCATAGTTTTGTCCATTCTTTTCTTTACTTTTGTAATTTGTGATTATAAAATTTGGGGCAACTCCTTGGTGATTTAACCATATGTGAATAGGAGTTTGTGAAACTTGTACTAAAAATAGTCCAATATATGGTTTTGTTTAAAAGAAGCAACCATTTTATATATAAGCAAAGCAGAGTATTGGTTTAATGTTATTGAACTATTTGGGAAACATTGGGCAACAAAAGCAGTCAAAATCACGGACAGAAGATGCAAGAAAAAGAGTAGTTTGCAATTTAGAAGAAAATTTCAAAAAACACATGTGAAGTGGTTGCGGGTGGATTGGATGAAACCCAACTGGAGAAACTTTAGGTACAGAATACTTACATTTCCACTTTTTCTGATAACTTCAATACAGATGCTTATTTGGGGATGAGATCTGAGCGACATCATCATCT
Organism: Cucurbita pepo subsp. pepo; assembly: GCF_002806865.2. Taxonomy (NCBI): domain Eukaryota; kingdom Viridiplantae; phylum Streptophyta; class Magnoliopsida; order Cucurbitales; family Cucurbitaceae; genus Cucurbita; species Cucurbita pepo. Next base: position 182,195 of record NC_036642.1, read on the forward strand.
ACCTCAACCAACCAAATTATGAACCAAAACAACATAGAAAGAAACAGGATGTCAATGTCACAACCATAAAGCCAAACCAACTTCATCTATGTTTTCATCCGCATATAATATGAATTAACAGTACATGGAAAACGAACACACATAAATAAGGCCTGCACCAGATGGTTCTATCTTATACAAGATTAGAGTAAAAGATGATCTTATTATTAGTATTGTATTTTGAATCTAGCTTGCACAACCTTCATTCGACCACACATGGTTCCTAAGGTAACTTGTAGAGCATTAAATCTTAGCTAGAGAGGTTATCACTATTACACGAACCCATTCCCTCCGAGTCCTTTGTCATTTACCTGACTTTATTGACTACTGAGCCTCCAAGTCCTTTATCATTTACCTGACTTTATTGACTACTAGGCAATCTCACGGTGGTCGTAAAAGATGATATTATTACTAGTCTATGTTGGGTATTAACTTTAGAGTCCAATTATTAAGCCTCCAGCATATGGCATCCCCCTTTGCTAATAAAGATAAAGTATAGATCTCACTCGCCATTAAGGAAAAACCCAACAAGAAATATATAAAACAAAACAGAAACCAACAAAGTAAGAGAGAGAGAGTCACATGCATGATTTGGCTGGTTTAAGATGGTGGGTATTTCTTTCTCCGAAAGTTTGTTAGAAGCCATGCACATGGTCCCCAAGAGACTGCTCACTTTGTGTTCTGCTGTCTTCATCTTTGCTATTTCATGGAAGATTTTTGTGTGTGTGTGTGTGTGTGTGTGTGTGTGTGTGTGTGTGTGAAAGAGAGAGAGAGAGAGAGAGAGAGAGAGCTGCATAAAGTGAAAAAGTCATAAGGTAAATTTTAGAGCTACACATTAGCTTGTCTGCTGGTGAATGGCGTGGGGCTTCATAATATTCAATTTTGTCTTACCTTTGGACCACTGCCACTCTGCCATCTCATTTTCTTCAAAAACTTGCAATCACATAATAATCAACAGCAACAAACTCTATTTATATCCCCTTACCTATTGCCCTCCTCTTCCTTCAAATTACTACAACACAAACTCTCTTACTCTGCCGTGCATCACCAGCAGTTGAAGCTGCCAGCATGATCTAAACTTCTTCTTGCTCTTCACACAAGGAAAGATCAGATCATATGGTAGCTTCACCTTTTGGTGGTATCACGAATATTCCAATCCCCCTTCTTCTCCCCATCATTGAACCCCAACCCCCCTATTTTCATTTCTTGTTGCTGTGTGCTTCATCCAATTCCTGTATATCAAAAACACACTTCTTCATTCTCTTGTGTTGCAGGTTGGTTTAATTTACAATTTAGTCGTAGGAAGAGTTAGGGGCGAGAGCAATGGAGATTGATCTTCAGCTTTGGTTACTGTTTGGGGTTTTGAGTCACAGAATTTCCCTTATCCAAAGAGTTTTGGTTTTGGTGCTTTCCAGATTCCCCTTCTCCATGCTTATTGCTTTCAACTTTTTAGAAATCATTTCTTTCTAAAATGTATTGTATTGTATATATAAGTATTCCATCTTATATATCATCATCTTAAAAGCTCCTGTGGGACTGTGATTCGAATACTTCATCTTAATGGGATTATTTTTTTGTTTTATTCCAGAGGAAGTATTAAAAGAAAAAAAGGGTATTAAAAATGTTAGATGTACTGTTTCCATGTTGTTGGAGGCATTTTATATTCCATTATTCCCAAACATGAACAGTTGTGGATGTTTGTTTTTTGGCGCTTGTCTGAATGAAGGACTCGAGAAAACCTATATTCCACTTTTGAAACAGTATACAGCTACACTCTTTCCTTGCCCTCCTACCATTCTTGTCTTCACTTTGTATGCATTATCAATCATTTTAATAAGCTCATTTCACCTTTTCATCCCTTCTCTCTCTCCATCTTTTCTCTCTCTTAACTCTGCCGCTGTTAATCTCAACCACACTCGTTTCCTATAATTCATTATGCAATTCTAGGCTTCTTAACCTCAAACTTCACCATACTAAGCTTATTAAACCGATACCGACCCAAAATAAGTAAACTTCTCTGGCTAGTGGGAGTGGTTGAGCCCAATCCACAGCTCTCTTTGGAGATCGTTTCAAATTAATGCAACAAATTCTGCCCAAACCTTTAAATTTTATTTTCATAATTTCCTCATTAGTTTTCAGAAAACCAATCGACTAAGTGATAGTGATGGTCTATTGCAACTTTACTACAGAGTCTCCAAGAACAATGCCTTGAAGTTGGTTTTTAACGTTACTGCGAATGGTTGATTTAATGTGAGTTAAACTGAGGGTGCCATATTCATTCAATCGCCTCCTTGTTGCTGAAAAAGGGATTTTCTAGTTTCCACTTGGAGCAAAGATGTCCAAATGTCATGACGAGGCATTGAAACTATGATAGCATGCCAAACGGGTAGGTCTGAATACACCTGAGGAATAGGAGAATGTTTCAAGGTGTTTGAGTTTTCTCAACTAAGTTTAATGTTTCAAGGGTTTTCTNCTCAAACACCTTGAAACATTCTCCTATTCCTCAGGTGTATTCAGACACATTTCTTTCACAAAGTTGGTAGAAAAAACATTCTTATCCTAAAGTTTAATAAAAAGAAAAACCTACATCGTATTTAAATAACAAGATTTATACCTTTTCCCACACAATTGCGCCTACACCAATGTATTTTCACAAAAAGATCTCGATTATTTATCATCTTCATACATATATATATTGTACCTTGAGTTATTAGGTGGAAATGAGTATCAATTTCCATAAATTCCAATCAATCTGCCATACAATCTAAATCAATCAAGCAAACCATTTTCGTCAAACTCACATTGATTTAATCACAGCAGCCATAAAGGATCAGAATCAAATTATGCACTGAGCAGCTGCTTTAATTTGGATGCATTGTCCGCCGTAGTCATTACTTAATAAGGATTTCATCACGAAGGATGGGTTTTTATGTGGTGTTGACTGTTGAATCAGCACTAGATCAAAAAGCCCAACTCAAGCTATTATGCTTGACTATTAATTTTGATTCATGTGATCCAACACCTAGAAAATAGTGGTAAAGGAATTCAAACTCCCAGACTCTTACTTTGATATCATCTTAAATAAACAGACTTAGAAGTTTAATATTCAAGTTATTAAAGAAATAGGATATCCATCCTAAAGAGAACAAAATATTCCATAGAAGGGGCTCTTCTAATTCATCATCTTCCATAGGTTTTTTAAGAACAACAGTCTGGCATTTTTTAGCCGTACAGAGAATTGGGAAGAAAAAGACTAAAATTTCAAGGAAACTAATTGCCAAATTAACTAAAGTAATATACTATAATTAATTTAGCTAGACATAAGTGTAATCAAACCAACACTACATTATTATTCCCTACACCACAGTCACTTAATCACTAGAAATAAATGCTTGTGAACCATGGAATTGCCAAGAAACTGACCCGTAAATTGTGGTATGTTTGGCCGTCTAACAGCATTAGGCATATGCAAGAAACTGTCCTGCAATGAAATAGTGAACGATTAGATTATATTGTTTTCAATAATCAATACTATGCCAGTTGACAACAGATACTGCTACGATTATGCATCCTAATCCTATAAAAAAAAAATATTAAAAAAAACAATTATGCATCCTTATTTAGTAATGAGATTGCTGGGAAGTCCTAGAATGCCATTTGTAGTCAGTATTTCTATATTTGATCAAACAATGTCATCGACGTGTAACCACAGCCAAACCACAATGTGATTTATCAAGAAACTTTGATTTCATATAATTCAATTGACTATGAATTCCCGAAAAAAAATCAATAAGGAAAATATACCTTCATATCGTCCATCTTCGCTTGAACCATTGCAGCAGTTGTTCATCCACCGTACATGCTCCACCAGATCGGACCTTTAAAAAAAAATCCTTCATGTCAAATGTTTGTGGCGATACACAGAGTTTACTGTCGAAACCCCCCCATGAAGGGCAACCATTAAATGATACAGCGTCACTAGCACCCATTCAAGAAAAATAATTGTCAAGCAATTCATTAGCCCGATAAGTCGTCTTCTCAAGACCAACTCCAGAAAACTTTCGGCCTATCTCAAACGAAGGGACAGAAAATTTTTTATCAGCCATTGAAGCCCAACAAATCCACATCTTCGCCTCCTTCTCTGTTATATTTCTCCCCCTCGCTACAATTCTAGCTTCCATGAACGGTTTAGAACACTTCTCCTTCGCAAAACCGACACACTTCTCCTTCGCGCCAGCCAAACAAGCCTCCATTTCGCGCTCTTCGCACTGCTCCCTATCCTTCAAATCCAGCCCTTTCTTCGACTGTATCAAAAAACTCCACCACGGCCGCTTGCATTTGTTGATAGCAGTTATTGAGCAACCGATCCTCGCGCCGGCCTCGCATTGTTCGATGATTTTAGACTCGCAGATTTTGTAGGCAGATTTCCAAGCTTGAGGATCTCTAAATGCAAGCAAGTACGGACCTGCCGATGGATTTTCAGATCGACCGGCTCGAATTGGTCCGCGAAGAAGAGGAATTGGACGTTGGAAGGTGATAATCGTCGTAGCAGCAGAGTAGTCGTCGGGATTTTGGGGCTGCGAAGGCTCCATCATCGGAGGGTTCAGAAAGCTCATCGTCACCGTCCACGTTAAACTTCTGAAACAGAGAGATTTTATTTTAATTTTTAGGGGCAATACAAGGGAAAATATAAATCTAACCTGAACCCTTGCCTTTAAAGCTATCAAAAAAATATTTTTGGAATATATCTAATTAGTTAAAAAACATATTTAATATTTAACTTAATTATTATTATTAAAATTGTAGGTTTTTTTATTTGATACTTAATTTTGGTACAAAGTTAAACTTAAATTTTGATAAATTGTATTTATGTGTTTACGGTTAAGATTGATACTACTGTCATGTTTTAAGGATAAAATTATTTTTTTTTTTCTTTTCAAAGTTCATGTTAAGTCAAATTGTTTAAAACTATTTTAAAAACCATAGAAATTTAAATTGAAGCTAGAAGTCATAAAAAAAATAAGACGATAATAAATTATTATTATTGAACTTTATTGGTTGGTACACAGTGAGGGCAAATGGTATGAACAAACATGAATGAAAGATTGTTCTTAGTAATGTTGAAATGGGATCAAGTGATTGTCATAATGTTGGCAAACTCTTCGTAACTCACTCTGCCATCGCCATCCAAATCCGCCTCTCGAATCATTTGTTCAGCCTCCTCATCTGTCAATCTCTCTCCCAAATTTATCATTACATTTCTCAGCTGCACATTCACTTTCTCGGTAAGACGTTAAGCTAATTAATTTCACACAATGAATGAATCAATGGAGATTTTAAAGCATTATCAGACCCTATTCAGTATTCAGAGAGAAATGGATTCAAATTGTACCTCAAAAGCTGAGATATAACCATCTTGGTCCCTATCAAACACTTTGAAGGCCTCTTTTAGCTCCTCCGTCACATTGCCCTGCAAAACCCAACTCCTCCTCAGCCTCCATGCACACTAAAATCCCTATCACAATTCATTTCTACCCTTTGCGTTTTCCTCTTTTTTTTTTTTTTACCTTCACCTTCCTTGCCATCACATTCAGGAACTCATCAAAATCTATCGTCCCATTGGCGTCCACATCCACTTCGCATATCATATCTCTAACTTCATTCTTGGTGGGATGTCCATCCAATGACTGAATCACTGCCGCTAGCTCCTCCACAGTGATGAATCCTGCAAATATCCCCACCAACATATTTTAACAATCACTTTAAGCCTTCACTCTTTCTAAACTAAAAAATATAACTACTTCTTTCTCACAAAGAATCTATAAAAACAAATTTTGACTTGTAAAAGTTAAGATTATTACAACCCAGTACTGATTAAAAACAGAACATCCATCCTCAAGTATATCCTTTTGCAGAACCAAAAAAGTGTAATGAATAAAATGTAAGTTTCAGCATCTTGTTTAATTCAGGAAAAACATCAATCAGGAGGTGGGCAAAAACAAAAGCAAAAGCAACAGCGAAAGCAAAGGGGAAGAGAGAAGAATGAACCCACCATCCGCATCCTTGTCAATTAAACAGAAGGCTTCCCGGAAATCGGCAATCTGATCTTCAGTAAGAGCTTCAACAGCCATTATAAGTTGGGTCGCTGTTGTGAACAATTAGCAGAAACGAAAACGAGAAGAAGAAAACCAAGGAGGTGTGATGCAATGGGACTCCATATAGTCTTATATACATGTTGGTGAGCCAGAAAAGAATAATATTGTTGATTGTTCAATGAGATTTGGAATAGTCAAACGAGCTTAAAGAAAACTACAATTTTCTCCTAAAAAATTTCTCCGCTTTGAATGAGAAATTTTCTAGATTGACAGCCTTTGTTGGACCAAAATAAAATAATAAAAACTCAACTGCATGCAATTGAGATAACCCCCAACCCCCATTTCTGGGGGTCAACTAATTAATTCGGCCCTGTAAAAGTGTCCAGTCCATACTTCAACACAACCCATAAGTGCCGTAGTCTTCGGATTGCTTGGCAGAAGGCTCCCTATACTAAATTAAAATTGTTTCTTTACTATCTAATCTATCCTCCTCAAATTTTTATAATGACAATCCACACAAAAATGTATGCATGTATATATGTCTGCACAATTATTTTAGACCAAAGTGAACTCTGAGTCGGAATTATTTCGGATGGCTCCCGAAGTCATTCTGACCTCAAGATGACGCTATGAGCTTTAATTTGGAAGAATTGATTCCAAGGAAGTTTTCTGATCCCTGCAAAAGTTCCAATCAAAATCATACACATTTCTGATGGGTATTCAAATTTATTGTCATAGTAGAAAGGACAACAGCAAGAAACAAACAGTACTACACAACTTGCAAACTAAAATTGCATGTGCAAGAGTAGAATATCAGCTTCAACCCCTCTTTCGAACTCAGATTGGTTGACCTTTTGGAACAATCTGATCTTTGATCCACATGTATATGGGAACCAGCACATAGTATGTAGATGCCATGGCTCCCAGAAGGAAGCGAGCAAGAAACACGAACGGGTTTACAGGTTTCGATACATCCTCTTCCTTGGGACCAAGCTGCAAAGGAATTCATTTAACGCTCAGGGAAGCCAATCTTAGAGTAAAAACAAACTTACAAAGACAAAACACTTGTGTCAACAATGGTTACTATGACATAGTGAAAGATCTCATCACTCAAATTTTATGTTCTCAAAGTCTTCAGACAGATGATCATGTTCATAATTCTTGTGGTTAGACTCAGTGTACATGTTCCAAGTCACGTTTTCAAAGAACTGATTCCATATGATAACCATGCATTTGGTTTTTGCATATGTTCAGGTCAATACTCGTTTGTGGGTAGACTGAGTGTACATGTTCCAAGTCATAATTCTTGTGGTTAGACTCAGTGTACATGTTCCAAGTCACGTTTTCAAAGAACTGATTCCATATGATAACCATGCATTTGGTTTTTGCATATGTTCAGGTCAATACTCGTTTGTGGGTAGACTGAGTGTACATGTTCCAAGTCATAATTCTTGTGGTTAGACTCAGTGTACATGTTCCAAGTCGCGTTTTCAAAGAACTGATTCCATATGATAACCATGCATTTGGTTTTTGCATATGTTCAGGTCAATACTTGTTTGTGTCTAGACTGAGTGTTCACATTTAAGAGTCTTGATTTCCAAGAACTGAACCCAAATGAAAACCATAAATATACCGGTTGGTTTTTTCCGGTGGATCCAGGCAAAGGTGCAAAGCAGAATCCCAAAAAGTCTTGGGGTAGCATGAGCCATGTTCTAATATGTAAACGGAAATGAATTTGGAGAAATTAAAATAAAATATGCGAACATGTCAAATACAAACCGAAGGTAGTAAGTTCGCACTTAAACTAAGGTTCAATCTCTTTCTCACCCTCATTTGTCAAGGACTTAAAGTTTCAAGCATCATATAATAAACGGAAACCATCTGGATTTTCCTTGAGCGAGAAGTCTGAATTTCAGTGTCAAAACTCACAGAATTCTGATTAAGAATCCTTGAGATGAGAACACTTTTAATTAACCAGCTGCAGCGCCTAAACAGAAGAATAGATAAGCAATTTTATACCATATTATTGCTCTATTACAAACTATTTCTCTCAGTTGAAAAATCCTTTCATTATCGTTCTAGGTCTCTTCAATTGCCTTCTTTAAACTACTCAGGAAGCAGCAAGTATTGAGTGCAAAGAAGTAGTACAAGAATGTACTTGTACGAGCACACAATTCCCGACAGATGGTAGTCAGGAAAGGAATTTCTCACTTTTTGTTGCAGTTGTTGTTTTGTGTGTGTGTGTGTGTGTTGGTGAGGGGTTTTTTAACAATGGAAACCACATAATAGGTAAAACAACAATTTATCCAGCACCCTGTCATTCTTGACAATGGTTATAACACAATAGCAATTCAGATATGCTTTATGAGAAGCCTTGCGACAACCTACAGCATAAATTGAAAATGGAGAAAAGAATTACCTGCAAAGGAGAGTCACCAGAATAAGGTTTCACACCAGTCACGGAACATCCCATGATTAGACCATGGCGACGAACTCCTCGGTACCATTTTGGACCAATCCTTTTCAATTGAACGTCCTTAAATCCAGCATTTGTGAACCACTGAATATACTCTTCTTCCTTTGGGAAAAGCATCCACACATCTGCAAAGAAGCGAGACAGCCAAAATGTTGGGTACACTGGACCAATTAAACATGCTTTTCCTCCAAGTTTGAGAACCCTGTATGCTTCTTTGATGCCACGCTGTGGATCTGGCCAGTATTCAATACTGAGCGGAGATATCAGAAAACAAGATCAGAGATACCATTAAAACTCTCAACATCCCTTTTTCTCTCGCATATAAAAAGTTAAACATATAACACACGCAGCCCTTGTACTAAAAGCGACTTCTCTGTCCTCCAGCTATAATCTCCTTATATCAAAAGGCTAAATTGCAGATTCCTTTGGTTAGACTTGAGCTTTATTGATCCCCAATCCACCATCAGCCACATACAAAATTTTTAAACAAGTTATTGCTCAAATGGGAATGACTCACTTCATATTCTAATTTGTTTCTATTTTAGAATGTTCACTCAAAACAAGATCCTCCAAACCCCTGTTCCAACCAGTAAATCAACATAAATAGTTACACATTACAAAACAACATTCACAAAAAACCCATAGTAGAGTTTCAGCAGTTCACCTTCCAGCAGATACATATCTATCTGCATAATCAGTACGAAATGGAAGATCCTCAGCATCCCCTTCAATAATTTTGCAGTCTTTCAAGGGCTCTTTCTGCTTAGCCTTAGCTAGCTGATGAGGCGATTGGTCCAGAATGGTTACATTTTTGGCATCCACGTGCTTCACTATCCCCAAAGTGGTAAAACCAGTACCACCACCAACATCCACCACAATCATATTCCTATTGTGGAGATCTGCAGGCTCAAGAGCTTCATCCCTCATATCCTCAGTCCAATGCCCAGGGTTTATGATATGGTCGTACACAATCGACAGGAACCTATAGAACCAGAAGGCCTCTTTCTTGTGCTGAATGAACCTAAGCTGAGAAACTGGCCGCGAAGCAGAAAGATTACACTTGGGCGCCATGGACACGACCTTGGAACACCTAAAACTGGAAACTAGACCTAATTTGGGAAAAGTCTTCCCATGGAGATTCGAACCCGAAAAACCCAATCCATTCGGAACCAATCCTCGGGTGAGTTTGAGGCTTTCAGCTCCATTTAGCATTGCAGAAGCCATAATTTATAGCCACAAACAATCCAATCCAATAGGCAAAGATTGTGAGAATTGACAAAAAAACGATGGATAGTTTCAAAACTTATCAAGAAAACCAACGACAAAAATCGACTAGTATACCCGTATGGACCAGAAATTGGGTGGAAGTGAATCGCTAACGTACATGCATGCAAAGGCGTGAAGGAATCTCGAAGGTGAGAGAGTCGATAATGTCAATGGAGCGACCAAGGGGAAAGCAGAGCTTACCGCTACGGCATCAACAGCATAGCAGAGTGAGGCGGACAGTTGAGAGAGAATCGAATGAGGCGAACAAATGTGTGGCGCTACTTCCTTGTTTGCATCACACAAATTTCCTATAAGAAAAAAGACTTATTTTCTTAAATTGCCTTTTTCTATGCTATCTTATAACAAATAAATTGAATTTTTTTTTTTTATTTAAAAAAAAAAAAGTATATTTTAAATTAATAAAAGCCATTTATGCCAAGATTCTAGACCCTTGCTCATTATTGTGAAAATAATAAATAAATATAAAAATAATGTTCAGAATTTCAAGAGAATTAACATAAAATTACTTTAAATTTATTATTCCTTGAAGTTGAGCGTGGGAAGTTATAGAACCCAAACGGAAACCACATACAAGAAGAAGACCAAAATTACTTTCTTTCTCGTCTGTGGGATCAGATTTGTAGGTCCAAGAATGGTTCAGCCGTTAGTGTAAGCAGTGCGTTGCGGAGCTCCATTTTGGTTTGTGGTAATGGCGTCGTCTTTCGATGGACAGCTCGTCCCCCAGCCTGCAATTGGTGTCGGAACTGTCGTTGACTCACGAGGAAAGCATCGCATTCTCGCGGAGCTCAAGCGTCTTGAACAGGAACTCAGATACTTGCAGGTTTTGTGTTCACCTCTTTTCTCCCACGTTCACTTATTTGCTGTTTGTTTCGAGCATTTTCTCTAATTTCTCCAACAGTTCCAGCATTTGCCTGTTTTTGATCTTTGTATGAAAATTTCAAACCACCAAGGAAATTATGGCTCCTTTTCTAGGAAAAGATTCAGTAATAGCAAAACCGTAAGGCGCGATAGAAAGAAAAATCAGGCTTGTTTGCTTTCCCTTTGATGTTAACAAACTGAAGTAAGTAAAACAGCAAGGCATTTTTTTTTTTTTTTTTTTTTCTTTTTTCTTTTTTAAGAAGAGAAATTAGGCTTATTTGCTATTCCTTGGAGGTTTCAACAGAATCATCTGATGAATTGTTCAATAATTGCAGAATTTAAGACTTAAAGCGCTTATTTCCTGTTTAAGTAATATTATATGCGATCTACTATCTATGAATCTAAAATGAGCTAATAGCTCCATGAGAAGGGTATTTTTAACTTTGCTTCCATATATTTTGCTGGGTGGACAGAGACTGGTTGAAATCCTCTACGTACTTGTATTGGTTTTTGATTGTGAATGCAGCTGCCTATTTGAGGTAGCTGTATACGTTTTGCTTACCTTCCATTCTTTAAGGTAATATTGTCACTTAATTTCATTTGGGGAAGATCTAGAATTAACCAAATGAGCCTATTCTTCATTATTTTTAGTCTTCCTTCGTGCCATAGATCGACTTTAAAGCCTTTGTATCATTAATTTGGCTAACATAACAAGAAGCTGGGAACAAGCCGTGATTCCTCCTCTTTTACTTTGATATACCCTTCCAGATCGAGTTGATAACTGTGTTATAAATGTTTTATTTTTTTATGTAAATGTTGATGCAGGAAGAGTTGGAGGAAGTTGAGAAAATGGGAAACATCTCATCGTTATGCAAAGAGTGAGTCAACCAGTCCTTACTCTTTTTCCCTTTCATTTCTGGTGTTGTGCAATTGAATTTTCATGAGGGAAAGAAGAAAGAAGGTTGTTTTTCATCTCTATATTTCAAAAGAGGTTGAATACAAATTTTTAAATGATCTTTTTTCGTGCTCTCAGTTTGCTTCCCTGCATCGAAACCAAATCAGACCCACTTTTGCCTGTGTAAGTTCCACACAACGCCCGCCCTCATCCATCTGGATCCGTTTTTGAATCAGCTTAATTTGTGTACAGGCTGAATGGTGTTGTAAATCCACTATGGGATCGCTGGTTTGAAGGATCCCCAAGCTCACCAGATTGTGGCTGCTGGATTCTCTGAACAGCAGGCTCTGCTCCCTTAAAACTTGGAAGATGTGTGAGATATATGACACTAATTGACATCTTCGAACACCGAGGCTTGGATTTCTGAGTGGCACATACCCAAGAATAGTTTAGTTTGGTGATAATTAATATCATGTCTAGTTCTACAGTACTACTAGTGCATTAGTTTCTTTCGCTCTTTGTAGATTGGAAACGTTGGCAGGACTTTACTTAAACCTGGCTGATATCTGGTATAGTTATTGTGGAAGCAGCCCAATGGACTAAAGACAATTCCTGCCCAAGTCCCTACAATATGGGGTCTGCTTGTTTCATTTGGGCCTTGAAACTTATAGATATAAAATTAAGCTCAGAAAACGTCGATTTATTAAATGTTTTTTTTTTTTCTTAATAGATTTAATAGTTTATCAAACACACTTATTTGAGGGACCTTATATATGAGTCATTAAAAGTAGGAGAATTAGGAGTTATCATCAATATTGTCCTTGTAATTTGTGGTTCAAATTAGCCTAATCGTATTCATGTTTGGACATACTAGGAAACCCAGATTCCTGCGAAGTTGTGTAAATCTAGGAAGAAGAAGAAGAAGAACAGAGCTTCTCCTGCGCTCGTGAAAACATTGAAAACAATAACAACTAGGAGATAAAATGGATGTGATTCAAAAATCTTGCTTTCTGCGTCTCTTTTCTTTAAATGATTCAGTTTGTCTGTGTCGTGTGTTTTTCTTTCTTTTTGCCTGCCAAGAGTAAAGGAAGTAGGTTAGAATTCATTTTGTAACTTTGAATTACCATGCCACGTGAAGGTAAAGAAAAGGAAGAAGAAGAAGAAGAAGAAGAGTATACATAGTTTGTAACATGGCTGGTTGAGCGCTGGATCTTCGATTGAAGCTGGTGGGTCCTCTCCAAATTTCATCTCACAGCTCATGTCATCAAAATCTGCAAAGAAGAAGAAGACGCGCTGCTTTGGTTGCTGCAAATGTTTGGTGATTGTGTAGCTTAGTGAGGAGACTTACTGGGGATCATGCTGACTGGCATTCCCAAAGAATCCTTGATGAAATCCTGAGTTGGAAACTTGCATAGATTAATGCACATTCCAACACAGTTTGTCTGCTCTAAGAACCTGCAAGTACGGAGGGCTTAGCTTAGAGGAAGCATAATAATAATAATTATACAACTCTGATACGAGACAAAGATACCTGCACTTGTGGATATGAACAACATTCCTCTCTCTTCTTCCATTCAACTCTGATTCCTTCACCTGCGTATCAAGTAATTTTTAAAAAAAAAAATGTTCTTGAATCCCATGCGAAGTGAAAGGGGGCTTCGGGTAAATTTACCTCGCAGGGTCCGACTAACCAAGCAAAGAAGACAGTGGTGAATGCGGCAAAATATTCTCTGGCGAATTTGGATTGTGGCAGCAATGCTCTTATCTGCAGTTTGAGTAGAATGAAAAAACTAGACGTGATCCAAAAAGGGTATTAAATATGGTAATGAAGGAGGGTTTACCAAAGAGAGTATTGGCCTTGGAAACGCCCTTTGAAGTGCCTCAATCATGGCCTCTCTTTGTTTGATTTGGTTCAAATTTCTTGACGCCATTGTTGCCACTTCCACCAAGCTTTCATATCCACTTTTTTTGCTTCTCCAACCTGCAAAAATATGGCCTACCCCATAACTCCATTTTACCATTTTATTAAAAGGAAACTAAAATGAATCACCTGAAGTTGCCTGTACTGCCTCAGATAGATGATCAATAGCCAACTTATCAAACCAATTGTCTGTATAAACCGTATTGAGATTTCTCGTTCCTTCATTTCCTCCTCTCTCTGCCGCTCCGGTGAGCACTGCAACACAACAATTGGCTTTCCTTCTCAACTTTCTTTTGTGGTTGCCCCTCATGTTTCCCCAATTCCCCAAAATGACCCTCCTTTCTTGAATTAATTTTACATCCATTCCTTTTTTATTATAATTTTGTAGAGAGAGAAGAAGCAAGAAAAATGAGAGTTTGGGCTGAGAAGAAAGCGTGGTTGTATTTATACAGGCAATGGAAGATAAGATGATTTCAAGCTTGGAGCTTTGGACCATAAAAATGACAACTATATTTGTATCCATTTAATTTGTGGATTTAGAATAATGCTCTAAAAATTATGAATTGTATGTATTAATTCTTGGATTTATACAAAACAAATATTCTTCCCGGCTTTGGAAAGATGCCATTTCATTTGGGTTCTCATAGTTTGTACTTTTCAATAATGGAATTAACTCATTCTTAGCTTTATCCAACACAAATATTCTTTCCCGCTTACGAAATATTCCATTTGATTCATAACAATGTCCTTTTCGATTTTTAAGAATCAATTGACATCTTCTATGAAAAATCCTCCTTTGGGACGAATATGCTGAGAAGATTCAAAAATAATAAAATATATATATATATGCTTCAAATATGCATTCAAGTAGGGTAGTAAGAACGAAGATATGAAGTTGTCGAAAGTAAGGTAAATTAAAAACCATCCAACAAAACATAACAATCTTACACTGAACAAATATACTTGTCCAAATACACAAAAGAAGGAAGAGGGAAAATAATAACAAGGCTTCACAAAAGCATGCAAGGAATGAATGTGTCAATCCTTGGATGCCACTAGTAAATGTCTGAAGATTAAGCTAAACTACTTAGTGATACAAGTGAATGTCTCAATCCTTGGAGGCTTTGTTAATGAGGGACTTGTGAATATGAGGAATCACACCACCTCCAGCAATGGTTCCTTTGATCAGGGTATCAAGCTCTTCGTCTCCTCTAATGGCCAGCTGAAGGTGTCTTGGAGTGATCCTCTTCACTTTCAGATCCTTGCTCGCATTTCCAGCCAACTCCAGCACTTCCGCGGTCAGATACTCCAGAATTGATGCTAGGTACACTGCAGCAGTCGCACCAACTCGCCCATTTGCAGATATTCTTGTTTTAAGATGCCTGTGAATTCGTCCCACTGGGAACTAGAACCCCACAATCCGGAGATTACATAAGTTAAAGTGACCCAACACTGGTGCGATTCAAGGCCCCAAATTAAGTGAAATCATTTGAACTCAACCCAAATGTAGCTTACAAATAAAACACTACAAGGGCATTTGAATTGTAAATTTTCAGCCCAGCCCACAAAACACTCGCTTACACTTTCGCCATAAAACAAATAATAGTTTACAGAAGATTGCATTTCAGAGCCCCATGTTAAAATTCAAAGCTGACAACAAAATGTGCTATTAGAATAAAAATTAAACGAACAAATATCACAATACTCAGAGACACCAACATCAATGAAATCATGTTAACTACAGAACACTAGTTAAATTCAAAGCACATGTTAGCTACAAAATATCACAATACTCAAAGTACATGGGCATTTGAATTCTGAACTTTTATCCCAACCCACAAAACACTAGTTAAATTCAAAGCTGTCAACAAAAAATGGCAATACAGTCAAAGTTCGAAGAACATAGATCACAAGGTGTAGATACATCAACATAGTTAGTTATACTAATCTTAACTACATGTTCCTCAAAAACTAGAGCATTTTAATTCAGAACTTTTCAGCCCAACCTACAAAAAAAGAACAGAAAAAAAAAATCTAGCTTACACTTCCTCACCTAAAAAAAATTAAAATAGATTTCAGAGTCCCATGTTGAAGTTCAAGGCTGTCAATAAAAAAGGGTACAACATAATTGTACTAAGCTTAACTACAAGTAGATTAAAAAGTGAATTGCGAATATTCAGCCCAACCCACAAAAACTAGCTTGCACATCCCTCCAAAAGCAGATAGTTAGAAGAATTTTCAGAGACCCGTATTAAAATTTAAAGCTGTCAACAAAAAATTGTATTGTAGTACAAATTTAAGGAACACAGATCCACATAGGCAGATAAATCTCAACAACACGTAGCTTAAAAATAAAACTACATGGGGATTTGAATTGCGAATTGTTAGCCCAACCTATAAAAAACTAGCTTACACTTCCCTCAACCAAGAACTGAAAAAGATTTCAGAGCCCCATGTTAAAATTCCTAGCTGTCAACAAAAAATGCTATATCACAGTAACAATTTCAAGGAACAAAGATCGCAAAATACAGCAACATAAACATAACCTTATCTCAGTCGTTGTAATGTCCTCATACGAGTAAATATATCAAAATCATTCGAAATTCATAGGTGTTCAGCAGATGAGGAAAAATTAAACATGCTTCGACGTTTCGATTGCTTCCAAATTTTGGAGGAAAAAAAAGGCAGAGTAAGAATTCAAAAGAACACCTGTATACCAGCACGGGAGGACCGAGAGATGGGCTTCTTCTTGTCCTTGTCCTTATCTTTGTTAGCAGCCGGAGTCTTTGCGGCTAAAAGCCCCTTGCCGCCTTTTCCCGCCATTTTTTGAACCTGCAAAATGGTAAGAGCATTCAGATAAACATCTGGAGCAGAGTAAAATCCCCGTTTAGCATACTGAAGACAGAAACAAAATCGGGAGATGAAAAGAAGAGAGAAAGAGGAGACCTGGAGATGGTGGAAGCAGAGAAGGAATGAGAGAAGAGTGAATTTTGAGCGCTTGTTGGATCGCTTTTGCTTTTTCAATGCCTTCCTTTCTCGTCTTGGCGGTTTACTTTTGGTGGGAATTTCAACTCCGAAAATTTCAAATTTCATATTTACACAAACACCCCTTGACTTTATCCATTTCTCGTACGATGGGCCTGTGGAGTATGGCCCATCTGGGTACCCATATTGAACAATACTTTGGGTTGGGCTTTTCCCTTGCTCCAACAGCTACCTCCAAAGTTTTATTTTTTAATATTTTCTTTTCTTTTCTTTTCTTTTTTAATTTAACCTGAGTTAAGTAAAGTTGGAGGGTTAAAGTGAAGGAGAGAAAAGTTGAGTAAAAGTTGGGGATTAAAGTCAAGGAATTTTATCAAATTTCAAANTTTTTTTTTTTTTTTTTTTTTTAATTGAATCAAAAGCACTTGATAAGTTGATTTGATTTATGATTGTAGTGTTGGGTTTTGAAATTTGAAGTATATGATAATGGGTTTTCAACATCAATCAAATGAATGAAAGACAATCTTCTCCTCCACTAAAGTTATAACCTTTGTTTTGTATGGAATTATATCATTCATTTTCCAACCACTAAATCAATCTTATCTTTTTCATGCCGATCCTACTTTGGTTAATTTTAGATTTTTAGCTTCGTGTTATCTTATCAAACCTATTTTTATTAACTATTCTTTTTAATCAACAAAAACATATTTATTGCTTATATTATTCTAAACACTTTTTGTTAAGATGCTGTCTTAATAGTTTCAAAATTCTTTGTTAAGCATTGGAGCTTAATTATTCACGGTTTTTAATAAAATTTGTATATTTATTAAAAATACATTTGAATGGTGAGTTAACTTAAAACAATTTATTTTTTTATTTATTTTTTAATTATTAGGGTTTGCCAAGAGACTTATGGTAAAAGTGGAAAAACGTAAAGATAAGGGGTAAATTTGATAATAAAGTATCACATTGGAGCAGTTGTGCAAAAAATGTGAATCCATCCTTGTTACGTACTAGGAAGGTGTGGGGCCCAATGTGTTCCCCGAACAGAAAAGACGAACCACGAGCTGCTTTAGGTTCACCGACGAGTGCACTTAAAATGGCTACAAACGTGGTTCTCGATCTCTTGATGGACCCCACAAATATATATTTAAAAGGTAAATAATTATTAAATAAATCTCGTTTTCTAGGTGATTCTCCATCTCTTCCTTTGGGTGTAATTTTTATTTTTATTTTTTTGTTTCTTCAAATTCAATTTCATTATTTTCAACTATCTTTAAATCGACTTCTTTCTTTTAAAATTGGTTGAGGAGAGATTAATAAACATTTTATTTTTAGCGTTTTTTTTTTTTTAAGTATAAATGTTAAAATAGAATAAAACTCAAACCATCCATCTTAAAATGCTATTTTTTAGCATAATAAATATAAGTATTTTCTTCCAACTTCATGATTATATGACTTCACTTTCTTTTTATTCATTAATTTAAATTTGAGTTTACTAGTAATTGAAATTTGAATATTTGATTTTATTGGCGGAATTGTTAAAAATTAGGATTTAATCCTTTAATGAATAAGTAAATTATAGGCAATAAAGTTGTCGTGAAAATTAATGTCGAGGAAAATTATTAAAATACTAATTAATATTATTAATTTAAAAGGAAGTTAGATTTTTTTATTTAAATTGTGATTGTGTAAAGTTGTCTTTTATTTAATTTTCAATATTAATTATATTAGGAGAAAGTAGCGTAAATATTCACTTATTATATATATATATATATGACCTTGGAATTGAATGGCAATCTATTAACCCTACTTTATCCAATGTCAAAAAAATAACACCTAAAGTGGGGAAAAAGGCAAACCCTTCACGGGAAATTAGGAATTATAGCTTTTTTTTGTTTCCCCTCTTTAATTACAAGCCAATAGAGAGACGTAAAAAGGTAGGTTAAATTTATTTATTTATTTTTATATTATAAATTTAGTGAATCACTTTTAATTTTTTATGGAATAATTTTTTAATGCAATAGTTTATTTTGAGTTTTTTAAAAATTAATTGATATGTTAGATGTAAATTTGATTGGTATGAAATATAAATCTTATTTTCAAACAGTCCCAACTAATTATGAAGAAAAAGATAGCACCGAAAAACTTGACCAAAAATATGTTGATTTGCTATTGTTCAATGGAGGACTTTCATCCCAACATTATACACACAAACACACATAATAATGACTACATTTATAAAAACAATAGGGATGACCTACCATGTTTGGATTGCTTAATCATTAAGGAAGCAAATCAAAGCGTAGCCGGACATATATTTCATACGTTATATTAAAAGAAAAAAAAAACAAAACTACAAGAGCTACTCGTAAAGTCCTTAAATTCGATCTTCATGATACTATTTTTAAAAAAGTTGTATTAAAATCAGCACGGGATTGAAACATGCATAAGCAAACTTCAAATATTATTTTGGTGGTGTAAATATCTTACTTTCGTGGGACGACACGTAAAATAAAATAAAAAAAATATCCCATATTTTTAGCTAAGTTTTATTAATTTAACAATACTTAAAAAAAAATACTTGACTTGAAAGTGTCCAAATATAGTTTTTCAGATTTAAAGTAAAAAAATAAAATAAAATAAAAGAGGAATGTGTTAATTTGGTTTGCAGGTTTTGTGGAAAAATAAGGAAATGGAATTGGGAGTGGGAAGTGGTTATATTGTTATTAAGGGGATGAGGATTTGGGTTTGGCATAAATTAATTTGTTTACCTGAAGAAACAAATGGCCAACTTTTTTTTATGTTTGGTTTTAGAAGAAAATAGAGAGAGAGAGAGAGAGAGAGAGAGAGAGAGAGAGGGACACGTGTGATGTGGTTTTTGGTTTGAAGGAAAGATGTGAAGTGATGGTACCATCATCCATCACTCACTTTCTTATATTCGGTTCTATTATTTGACTAAGCAAAGTAATTGAGCAAAGCAACCCCAAATTATTACAATTACTTTGCTTATTATTCTTCTTTTATTTATTGCTTTATTTCCTACCAACTTACTTACTTCCATATTCTCCTAACATGTCTTTAATATTATGTAAATACTTTAATATTATATAAATACTAACTACATTAAACCACAACTTAATTTGATGCAATCCATGACATGATATGAGATCATTGACGTGCATACGACACCGTATAACCATCTCACTTTGCCCAACCCTAATACCCAGCGCCAATGCCAAACCCACCCACTCCTTTCCAACCTTCCTTAGCCCATTACCTAATGCTTACATGGGACCCACCCCCCCATATATCCTCTCTTTCATAGTTCCATTTTTATTTTTTTTTTAAAAATTTATTTTCTAAAAAAACAAAGACGAATCGAAATGGATAATGTGGGGACGTATACAAAATTAGAGTTTTTATTTATTTCTTTATTATTCAAACACAAGGAACTCGACTACATCCAAATTACATAATGACCTCTTCCTCCTTCGGCCTTCCGGTCGGCATTTCCTCTTGACGACGGAGGCTATTATCGTCATTACGCACTGACACGAGAACCTCACTGGAGTGGTTGGTTGGTTTTCTTTAGCTGCCCTCCGCCCACGCCACAGGATCATGTGGGGGTTGTGAACGCCTCCGTGTGTGAGGGCCTGCTGCTAAACTCCTCATTTTCAAATTTTACACCCTTTTTGCCACATACCATCGTCATCTAAACATAACGTGGAAGCAATTTCGTTGATTGCCCGACACCTGGTCCTTGGACTAATAACATCGTATTAATGCCACGTCGGAAATCCCACGTGGATACATTTCCTACTCAGCACCCCCTCGTTTCTCTTTTTAAGGTCCTCAAACGCGCCTTGCATCTCTTGCATCTCTTCCATCCTTCACTGAAACAGAGCCCAGACCGTACTCAAAAAGCCGACTTCATTTCTACGTTTTTCTTAGCCGCCTCCATGCTGTACCTCGCCCGCAACTTTATTTCTTGCCGGAAATTATGGAGTTTCTGAGGGTCGCTTGCGTTGCAGATACGGCCTGTGCACTCTCGCCGTATCTGGTTTCCGCAAACGAAAGCGACTTTACTTGGCTGTGTTTTGAAGTTATTCCATATTCTGTTTAGAAAACTAGGAAAGGAACTACAATATAATCATAGGGATTGGGATTTTGATTTTGAGCTTATCTCAAATTCGTCTGTGTACATTTAGTTTTGGGGGCAAAACTCTGGATTTCTGTGTCAATTTTATTTCCTGATATCCGTATTGAGATACGCTTCAGAGATGTCGATGATGATTCTAATCCAACTGTAGGCTGTGGAACTCACATTTCCCGTCTTGCTAGTATAACATTGTTCTTCTAATTGGTTCTGTAAACACAATTTTCTGTTCTCGAATCCTGAGTTAAATGAAGGAATTGAAGAATACGAGCTTCAATTTTGGAAAATGATGAAGATAATTGTTGTTGGGATCTGACTATCTGTGGAGGTGCTTAAATTCGCTCGACAGAGATTACCGGTCGCTGGTTGCTCTCAACATGCCTTTTCAAATGAAAATCCAGCCAATCGATTTTGACACAACCGACGAAGCAGCTCGCTTCGAGTTGGTGAAGCCGGCCGCGAAGTCGAAATTGAAGCGGCTATTTGAGAGACAGTTCCCAAACGTACTGAGAAATTCCGCAGAGAAACTCAATTTTGAAGATTTAAGCGTCAACAAGGAAAGCTCCGACGAATTCTCTGACTTAGAGCCTAGCTCTATATGCTTGGCAAATATGGTCCAGAATTTCATAGAGGACAACAATGAGAAACAATTCGGCGGGTCTAGGTGCGGCCGCAATCGCTGCAACTGCTTTAATGGAAACTATACGGACAGCTCCGACCAGGAATTTGATCCACAAAGTGGTTTTGGCGATACCAAATTTTCTTCCGGTGGTGAGGCATGGGAACTTCTGAAGGTACAACAGATCATTTTTGTTTGTTTTTGTTTGAATTGTGGATTTTCATTGTTTTATTTTTCCCTTCATGGTAAATGTTTCTTGTTTCTATCATTTTGAGAAACGTTTTCATATTCGAACAGAGCTTAATTCCCTGTTCGAGCGTTCATGAGAGGAATATATTAGCGGATACGGCCAGGATCGTAGAGAAGAACAAGGTCTGCAAACGTAAAGACAACTTAGCAAGGCAGATTGTTACCAACGGATTGCAGGCTCTTGGATACGACGCTTCAATCTGCAAATCTCACTGGGAAAAGTCGCCCTCATATCCAGCCGGTATATTTCTTACTCACTATTCTTGTTGATTGTGGGAAAATATTAGGTTTTTGAATTTGAATTCGAGCGGTTCATCCATCATTGGGAAATTCAAATTGTGGGAAAGTATATATAATTTGGTTAATCTGGAGAAAACCTAGGATTCTTGGACCGGGCCGCGTCTATTCTTCTCTTTAAATTTGAATTTCATTAGGCAACTGAACTCTGATTGTTTCTGATTATAGATGATTGAAATCCGTTTTTCTGATGTACCAGGTGATTATGAATACGTTGACGTAATTATCGAAGGAGAACGCTTATTGATAGACATCGACTTCCGATCAGAATTCGAAATTGCGCGGTCAACCAAAAGCTACAAATCGATCCTCCAACTCATTCCTTACATCTTCGTCGGCAAGGCTTGTCGGCTTCAGAGGATTGTATCAATCGTATCAGAGGCTGCAAAACAGAGCTTAAAAAAGAAGGGGATGCCAGTTCCGCCATGGAGAAAAGCCGAGTATGTCAAAGCGAAGTGGCTGTCTCCTCATAGTCGTGCATCATCCTTGGCGATTTTGGGTTCTAATCCTGAGTCGAAGAATCCTCTTGAAAACACCCAAATTGATCCATCGTACAGTCACGACGTTGAGAAATCGACGGATCATAACGAATTCGTGGAGACTGCTGCCGTTGTGAAAGAGTGGAAGCCTCCAGAGCTTAAGCCGAAAAGCTCATCGGTTGGGGTTAGAAATCTTAAGATTGTAACCGGTTTGGCATCGGTTATTGAAGACTAGGCTTGAAATTTTTGGTTTTCTTTCCTTCTCTCTTTTTTTGAGTTTTTGACTGCCGTATAAACAAATAGCTACATACAGCCTACCAATGGTGACTCGTGTTAACCTTCAAAATTCCCTTCTGTTTTTTTGTGTAAGGGTTTGGGTTTGGATATTACTGGTATCAATAAAATCTGAAGCATGAATAGTTGACAGTTATCAAGTTTGTAAAAGCCTTCTCCTTCAATCCCCCCTCCTCTCTCTCTCTCTCTGGAATATTATCAGGTTTCTGTTTAGATCTGTAATGGAAGGTGCAATTGTAAGCAACGAAGATAGAAAAGCAACGAAGATAGGAAAGCAACTCGCTGCGGTTATTCTTCAATGACTTCCTTTTCAGGGAACAAGGGTTTGATATTCCAGCACTGAAAATCTTGTTTTGTTCTTGAGGTTGGCAGGAACAGATTTGATGATTGAAGAAGGTTACATAAAGCCTTGTTGCCTCGAGCACCGTGAGGTGAGTTAATAATTCTTCTTCTTTCCTTTTTATGTTGAAGATAAAATGGCCCCTCTGACATATCCATATTCTTTCCATCATCTCTTTAATGTCTATAATATTTTGTTAATAGTTCATTAGCATTAATGATTTATCTATTTGTGTTGGGTGGATGAGTTCAGAAATATTAGCCATATTTAGAAATATGTGCACAGATGTAAAATGGTTGAGAGAAGGGAAAACCAAATTTGTTTCAGTTGAACATAGCTTTCTGGTGTTCTGAAGTTGATGATGTTGTGGGGTATGGTTTAGATATGCATAATCTGAGGTTGGTTACTGATGAATATGGGGTAGAATTCACTGTTCAGCATGTGGGCCTCTAACTCCATACTTCCTTCCCTCCCCCCATGGTTTAAGAATCTTACACCATTTTTGTGGAAGCAAACAAAGAAAGGGAAGGTGGGAGTGGGGCTAAGAAACAGAACTTTCGTCTGCAAAATTTGGGTGGCATAGCTGAAAAAGGATAAAATAAAGGAGAGTACTAGGAGGTGGTGGGTGGTTTTACATTTATTATAGGCTGCTTCCTCACAGCCATGCCCAGAACTATACCGTAATTACTATTTTGCTCCAATGGACTTCTCGTGCACCATTTGTTTTGTTTTTTAAGCAAAACACTCCCATTATATTTACTTTTTACCCTCCTCCCTTTCTGATTTGAGTGGGTAGGTTGGGTTTCTGGCTGTGCCCACTGACCCAATTAAAGAATGACTTTATGTCCGTCCAGTTTCAACAGGTTATGTTATTAAATAGCTCAATATTCTCAAAAGGGGTTGAAAGGAATTAAATAATATGTATCTTAGTATATTAATCGAATAAACTCAATTCCAAAGTAGACTCCAAGAAGAATAGAGCACCGATAAACTTGTTTGAAGGATCCTGCTTTTACTTGAGAATCTCTCCATTTCCAGCTCTGCTGTTTTGTACAATAGGAATCAGCTTACCTTCTACCTTGAAATTTACACTACATTATTCTCCTCTGGTTTATTGTTATTATTTTCTCCAATTAGACTTGATTTACTTTTAATAGGATTTTGCATTGATTTTTATTATGCTATTTCTTACGCGTCTTTGAAAAAAGAAAAAGAAGAAGAAGAAGAAGAAGAAGAAGAAAAAGAAAAATCTAGTGTGGGGTCCTTGACTTATACTTCAGAATTGAATTTGGTGGTCTTAAACCTTATGGGAGATATGATAGAATGAAGATTATTTCAACATTAGACTTTAATATGTTGACACCAGGAGAGAGACATCCCACCAAAAACCTCATTGTTGGCCGGTGCAGAAGGTTTAATTGTTGTTTCTGAAATGACGTTCAAGCCTTCTTTTTTGGTTGAAATGGTACTCAACCTTGCTTTATATCTATTATAAACATCAAAAATATATCTTTTTGTCGAAACTACAGATGGTTGAAGGAAACGCAACCAACCCAACAGCCACAACTATACCCCCCTCAAGTCAAGGATGAGGGACAAAACAGAAGCTACAAAACTCTTTTCCAGACTGAAGAAGAAAATGTCAAAGCTACTAACTCATTGGCAAGATGAGAATGACTTTGGTTTCCACATGTCAAGGTCTCTATTTTGTTGAATTGTGATGCCGAAGTAGTCAAGGAAAGGTTCATTTCCATTTCCTAAACCAATTTCCAAGTCAGGTACCCACGTATCTTCCACGATATAAATGTCTTCCAAGTTCTGTCTTCTCGTGTTACTTTTGGTTGACGTGCTTCTATTTCAGGAATGTCTTCAAAACAAGAAAGCAAAAGGAAAAAACAGAAAAAGCAGAGCCTTGGTCAATATCGGGTAACTCTCCTTTTCTCGATTTTATGATAGTTGGGTTACTTGCTACCGTATTTTAAGGTAGCAGCTTATCCTTTTTACTCCACCCTTCAGAAAAAAGGAAATGTATATGCTATAAATATCAAATTACAAGTTTAGTATGCTTTTTGTTAATTCATTTGATGAGTGGATATTTAAAACTACAAGTAGGGAGCTAAATGTGGGCATACATTGCATATATATATATATATATATATATATATATATGTAGAGAGACCCAACTTGATGATCTTCCTCGTTGTTTCACGTAGTTAAGTTATAAATAATAAACATCTGCGTGTGATGAAATGCTGATAAAGAGAGGTTTATTGGAAGTAGGCAAGGCAGGCTGCACATTCTTTTTAGACATACGGATTCTGCCCCTTTTGCTAAGCCAACCAAAGCAAAGGTAAAAGGTATCGGTCTAACTCAATTTTTTTGCGCTATTCACACGCTATTCCCCCGATCGCACGCACATACATATTTGGGGATCGGAATGATCACACCTCCACCCTCCTCTTGCATGATTGCATCTCAAATTTTTAAATTTGGCTATAATTAAAAGAAAAAAAACAACCGAGGGTCAATTAGTAATGATATAATTATGGAGTAGATTTGAAAATTGTTTCGCATTAAATGACCATATTTAAATATGCTTTAGATTTGAACAAATTAATAGTAATAAAATAAAATAAAATAAAATATGGATGAGAGAATGAATGAAGAGGGAATTGATAAGAACAAATCTCACATTTTTCAAAAGGTATAACATTGAAGTTTAAATCAAAGAATTCACTCGGCATTAATAAAAAAACAAAAACAAAAACAAAATGCTGTATTTAAATCACATTAATAAAAATAAAATGGAAATTATTTATTGGAAATATATTTAAATCACATCCATCAATTTTTGTTGACGAACCAAACAAAAACCGAACTAACTAATTCAGCGTATAAAACCGCATTTAGCCGCCAAAATTTATCCTCGTTTCTCCCAAATCGACAAAGCAGTGGCTGTCCAATGGCTGCCTTTATGTCCATTTTGAGACGAAGCAAGCGCGGGCGCAATGTGAGCTCACTACTGCCGCCGCTGAGAATCGAAACTGGACTGCACCCAGGTTGAATACTTGATAATCATCATTTTCTTTCCATTTTTTGAATTTCAGATTTCAGATTTTCTTTCCATTACTTGATAATCTAGGGGTTTGCATGTTATATATGATAGCCCTTGGTTCACAAAGCTCTGTGGGAAGTGTTACACCTTTTGACCCTTGGGTTCGGTTAGGAATCACAAATTTTCACAATTGTACGATATTGTCTACTTTGAGCATAAACTCTCGTGGCTTTGCTTTGGGCTTCCCTAGAAGGCCTCTGCCAATGGAGATAGCATTTCTCTTTTTTCCAGACTCACTCCCAACAATCCTGAACGGGTTCATGAATACATTTGTAGTTACATTTTGCTTGTTGTTTCGGATGTTGCTCTTGGGAAGACTGAAATTTTTAGACAACATTGAGCTGGTGAATTCTTTTTCTCATGTTGAATGCATTATCTAAATCAAAATTATGTCCCTCATTTATGTGTTCTGATATTGACTTTGATTTTAAATCATTAGTTGTTAGTATACATTATCCATTTGTGTGGTAATGCTTTGTTCACAAAATTAGAAGAAAGGTAGAGTTGTCTGTTTCTATATATATGGCTTCTTCTAAAGCTGCTCCTAACTACACCAACTCCACAAACAATTTGGAGAAGGAGACAACCCTACTCCCAAAATCTCTAACCCATTCCATCAAGTTTCTCATAAACAGTTGTCCTAACACCTCTAATACATTATCTACCTTATTTGTGTCGGGTTTTAAGTATAAAATCTCTTTCATTCATGGTGGTATCAAAGAGAGTATAACATAGGTACAACAAGATAAAATAAGTAAAGAAAAAGGTTGGAAGGAAAACGAAAGAAAACCAACCAAGTAGATATTAAGCGAATGGTAGAGCTAGGTATGAATATCGATCATCAAGCAATTAATAGCGGTACATCTTGTACCACAAACAAGAGTTGGATATTGTTGGGTACCTTTTTCCCAATGGTCCAAAATGAAAGTATTACATTAAAGTTATGAAAAGTGCTTCTATCTGTGCATGGGATTTTGAAGAATAATTTGTTTGGAGGTATGTGTAGGCTTACTATCGAGGCCCAGTGCCATGCATATTCTTCAATTTGGAAATTTGTTGTAACCACACAATTCTCTTTCACGCCCATCATGGCAATGCCACTACTCCTCCTATCAATTATTGTTATTCTTATCTCATTAATTTTGGTGGCCTTAATATTCATTACTGTTTTCTCTCTTTTAAACTTATTCTGCATATCAAGTTCATGCATTTAAGGTATTCAGCTACATGGAATTTATGACCAATAACGTCAAGAATTTTTGCTATGATTTGGATCATTATATGGATATCTGTTAAAATGTGTGTAGCTCAACTACAGAATAATTAATTTTGGTACCCTAACAATTCCCTCTTAAAATACACTACCTTTATTGTTATCATTTCAACCAAGATCAACACACAGACACCAAGCTCTCAAAGCTCCTGTAAGAGAGAGAAGGAAACGATGTCGTTTGAGGAGACAGAGCTGAGGCTGGGGTTGCCTGGAAATGGAAGAGAAATGGCCAGGAAGAGAGGATTCCATGAAACAGCAGCTGAAACAATGGTAACAATGGCAGATTTGAAGTTAGAAGCATCCTATGGGTTGGGTCCAAATCCCAAGCCCCCTCCACCCAAGTAAGTATCTTGTTGTTTCCTTTGCTCTGCCCTCAAATACTCGAGACTTGGCCTTTGTTTTCTTAACTAACAACATATTACAATATATTTGGTTGGATAAATAAAAGTGGGAGAAGTAAAGTTTTAAATTTGCAGGGGACAGGTTGTGGGATGGCCACCAATAAGGTCATACAGAAAGAACAGATTGAGCCTCCAAAAGGGCATCACATCTGAGGATGAAATATTTAGTGATGAACAGAAGAACATTGGGAACGCAGCAACAGCAGCAGCAGTCAGGTTCGTGAAGGTTAGCCTTGATGGAGCACCTTATCTTCGCAAAGTGGACTTCAGCACGTACAGCAGCTACAAGCAACTCTCTGATGCCCTCGCCAAACTCTTTGGCCCTTTCACCATAGGTAAATTTTGTTCATTTCTAAAAACTCTTTCCTACCATAAAATGCAAATGATGATTTCTTCTCTTCTGATGTATCTCATAAGGAAACTGTGGATCCCAAGCAGCTGGGATGAAAGATTTCATGAAGGAAAGCAAGCTAATAGATCTTTTAAATGGCTCTGATTATGTTCCAACCTATCAAGACAGGGATGGTGATTGGATGCTGGTTGGTGATGTTCCATGGCAGTAAGTCTTATTTTTTCTTGCATAACGGCCATTATATTTCAAATACTTGGTTTTGGTCTTCCAATACTCATCTTATTTTATCATACGATTGTGTTTCGATATGATTCAGGATGTTTGTTGGATCTTGCAAGCGTCTACGCATAATGAAAGGAAAAGAAGCCGTTGGACTTGGTAAGATTCATAGATTTGCATTTCTTTTTTTCTTTTGTTTTTACTTCAACTTCAAATTGAATCATATAATCTAATATATTGAACTAACTTGATTGTGGGGTTTCAGCACCAAGGGCTGTAGAGAAGTGCAAGAACTACAAAGGCTAACTTCACCTATGATGTTTCAAATTAATATGGTCTGGTTTTGAGGACAGATGGGTCGGTGTCTTTATATTGGGAGATTAATTTGTATGTATATTTAAATTAGATATAATGTATAATGTATCTTTGTGTGTATACAATATGGTCTACTTCTGTAGTAATTAAATTGCTTTGTGTGTTTAAGTGAAGTTGGTCTTTTCATTACCTTGTGCCTTTGATAGGCCCTTGCAACAATGTTAAAATTCTAGCTTTTGTGTGCGATATAAACAAAGAATACGAGCACATCTAAGAAAGACGAGCAAAATTCGTATGTTGGGGATTGCGATACCCTAAATTAAAGATCATACCCATCTCATGATTATTTTGATTTCTATCTATATGCGCTTCATTTTGTAGATAATATTGTAACTCTTTAGATGTAGATGTAGACTTCTGGTTTAAATAATGGACGAATATAAAAATTAAACTTAAGACGAGGAGCATTGTAATATTTTTTTTTAATTTAGTCTTAAATTAAAACCAATTATTAATCTTTAAAAAAGACATATTATTGAAAGTTAATAATAATAATAATATCACTATTATTAGTTAAAAGAGCTCAGCCCACTTTTTTTTGCTAATACAACAAAACTGAGCCCATTTGTAAAATAAAATAAAAAAGAATAAAAGAATGGAAAACCTAACCCCTCCACTCCACTTCTTCTTCACGCCCTCGTCCTCTCCTCCGTTTCAGCAGCTCGGTGTCGCCGCCCCCGCTATTGTCTTTCTTCCGTCCGTGGCACCGTAGTTTCCTCCTTCTTAAGGGTTCTGCATTGTTTTTCCACTCCTTTGTTGCTACAGGTATTATCCCAATCTCCATACATGTCTTTATTCTCACTTGAGTAACACAAATTAAAACTTGTTTAATTAAAGAATGGAGGATTCTTTTCTGAATATGAATTGCCGAATAGTAACGAAAATGAAAGCAGCCTTGCGTCAAATTGGGACGTGGTTTGTGTGTTGCCTGTTCTGATTTTCATGATTAACCAACACTCGTAAAAATCCTCAAATGAAATAAAAATGGCAAAATAGATATATCATTCAAAAGTAGATGGCAAAATCTCCTGGAGTGCCTTACGTAGTATAGATTGTAAATGGGTTTTCAGGAATCAGAGTTTCTCCCTTTGTTGAGTCCGTTGTAGCCTACACTGAGCATTTGGGTTATGAGATGTTTTACTTCTTATCAAGTTTTGGTTAAGCTGTCGATATGGCTGATTTTGCAGGAGCTGAGTGGCAGATGAGTTTAATATCTCAAAGTGTTGCTGCAATTAGTAGTCTTGAGAAGGTTACAGGGGAGACAATTGTTGGCTCGTCATCTCCTTTGAGAAACCTAGATGCTAGAGATGTAGAAATCTCTGGTGCAGATACTACTAGGCCAAAAAAGAGAAAGAAAGAACACAAAAAAGAAGATGCACAACTGGTAAAAGAACAACAACAGGAAATGAAGAACCTTGAAAACTTTCTATTTGGATCACTTTATTCCCCTGTTGAATTTGGGAAACATGAAGAGGTAAACGGTTTGAGTGGTGAGGAAAAAGAAGCTCCTGCTTTGTATATAATGGACCGCTCTGCAAATAGCTCTCTTTCTGCATATGAAGGTGATTTTGGGCTCCTAGACGAAAGTGTTAATGAGGAGGAACCTCAGCAAAGAAAACCAGTCTGGATCGACGAGGAAGAGGAGAAGGCCACTGTTAATATTACTAATGTTAGTAGGCTGAGAAAATTGAGGAAGGAAGAGGATGAGAAATCGATTTCAGGCTCCGAGTATGTGTCCAGACTGAGGGCTCAACATGCAAAGCTAAATCCAAGCACTGAGTGGGCTCAACTTGATGTACAAACCAGTGGTGGTAGTGATGATGATGATCTATCATCAGATGATGAAAATGCAGTTGTTATGGCCGATGGTTATGATGATGTGGATTCTATTGATGATATCCTTCGAACGAGTGACAATCTTGTAGAGAAGAGCGGTGGTAAATTATTGCGCGGTCTTCTTGAATACTCGAGACTTGTAGATGCTAACGCAGAGGAGCCATCTAATGGTCCTATTCATTCGGTTCAGTTTCATCGCAACGCTCAGTTACTGCTAGCTACTGGGCTGGATCGGAGGCTTAGATTTTTTCAGATCGATGGTAAACGGAATACCAAAATTCAGAGCATTTTTCTTGAGGATTGTCCCATAAGAAAGGCATCATTTTTGCCTGATGGATCTCAGGTAATCATATCTGGGAGGAGGAGGTTCTTCTATAGCCTCGATCTAGTGAAAGCAAAAGTTGATAAAATTGGCCCTCTCGTTGGTAGAGAGGAGAAAAGCCTTGAGGTTTTTGAAGTTTCTCCTGATTCTAGCACAGTTGCCTTTATAGGTAACGAAGGCTATATCCTGCTAGTGTCAACCAAAACAAAGGAGCTCATCGGTACGCTTAAGATGAACGGAACCGTACGTTCTTTGGCGTTTACGGACAATGGACGACAGTTACTGAGCTCTGGGGGCGACGGGCAAGTCTACCACTGGGATTTGAGAACAAGAACGTGCATCGACAAGGGTGTGGACGAAGGTTGCATAAATGGTACTGCACTTGGCACTTCACCTAATGGAGCACTGTTTGCAGCTGGTTCTGACAGTGGCATCGTTAACATCTACAACAGAGAAGAATTCTTAGGGGGCAAGAAGAAGCCATTGAAAGCCATCGAGAATCTGACCACGAAAGTAGAGTTTCTGAAGTTCAATCACGATGCTCAAATATTGGCCATCTGTTCAAGGATGAAAAAAAGTAGTTTGAAGTTGATACACGTTCCTTCTTTCACAACATTTTCAAACTGGCCGCCACCAAAGAAGAATCTTCAATACCCCTCATGTTTGGATTTCAGTCCTGAAGGAGGTTACATGGCCGTGGGAAATGCTGCTGGTAAGGTATTATTGTATAAACTACATCATTACCGTCATGCGTAGATTTGATCTCCAGATATTTTAATCATCATTGGTGGGAACAGTTTTGATACTTGTATTACTTACTACTAACGCTCAGCTGTTGTTACTGTAGCCTAGTTTTTGAAGTTACTGGGTTCTTACTCATTTTCTATGTAATAAGAACGGTTTTTTTTTTTTTTGTTCTTGAGATGAAAGGTTGATCTTAAAGAAAGAAGAGATTATTTCTACTTGTTTCTGAATCTCCCAATAATATTCCTAATTTGGGATTGAGAATTACTGGTGTTGTGAATTCTTATTTTTGAAAATGAGTGTATGATAAGTCAACAATAGAATATATCTCATTAACCTACTTATGGAAATTATTATATTTATGGGAAAATAAGCATGTAGGCCCCACTTGTTACAGATAGTAATAATATTAATGAAATGTTTTTTTTTTTATTTTTTATCGATAAACTATGTTTATGTTTGGAAGTTAATTTTAAATGTTAAAAAATGAAATGTAAACTTGGATTAACAAAACTATTACACAATAGTTGTTAGGGCGGGCAAAGCAATATAATTGAAGGGACATGTCGGAAATTGAGGCTAACTAGCACTCTAGTTGGGGAAAAGAGTGTAGTGATTTATTTGAACAGGCTAGTAGCAGTGCAAGTGAATCCCAAGCACAAATCCGTTTCCTGTTCTGAAACTGTTGATTTATTTTTTGCATAGGTGAAGCCTGTGGAGTGGAATGGATAGTGTAATTTGCAGGTGGTGGGTTTGGTTAGAGCATGCAGGAAGGGAGTGGGAGTTTGTGTTGATCCAATGGAGGATGAAAATGAAGTTCCAATCGTTGTAAGATCTGCAGAGAGGGGTTGGGTTGCACAAACCTCCATTTACCAAGATAGGATGAAAATGGAAGCTACTCTTGGACCCCGTCTCTTATTGGATTCAATTTTATCAACTTTTGTTTTTGTACGGACCACCCTTTTTTTATTTTTTAAACTCAACAACATATAATGTGTAAATTAATTTAAGTAATGGTAATGCTAATCTATTTATTTTTTAATTTTGTTTTGTGTCACACTCGGTGATATAAATGAACCATTGACCTACATATTAACTCATTACCATCATCTCTCTTTTTTTTTTTTTCTTTTTTTTCTTTTTTAGCTATTAAATTATAGATTTTGAAAAAGTTCAAATTTTATTCAAACAGATTTATCCGAAAAAATTATGAAATTTCTCAGAATATAATACAAGTGAAAAAAAAAAAAANAAAAAAAAAAAAAAAAAAAAAAAAAAAAAAAAAAAAAAAAAAAAAAAAAAAAAAAAAAAAAAAAAAAAAAAAAAAAAAAAAAAAAAAAAAAAAAAACACAGAAAGAAATTGAAGAAGTCCAAGAAATGGAATGAATGCATGAAGGAAAGAAAGGCAAAGAAAAAGACAAAAGGCATCGTTGTTTTTGAGCATTGAAGAACTCGGCGCGGTTTATCTCTTCAATCCTCCTTCTGCTTTGGTCCTCTTTCTCTCTCTCTCTCTCTTATTTCTTTTTCTTTTCTTTTCTCTTCTCTTCTTTTCCCTTCCCTTCCCCCTTCCCCCTTCCCTTTCGAATTAAAACGTGAAAAACAGAATTAAATCCATTTTCTTTTCACCAACAAAGAAAGAAATNAAAAAAAAAAAAAAAAAAAAAAAAAAAAAAAAAAAAAAAAAAAAAAAAAAAACTCTTGTTCATGCTCCGAAGCCAAAGCAAGGGTGTTGTTTCATTTCATTTCATTTCATCGATTCCAGATCAAGCCTCTTGAATCTCCCCAAATCCCTCAAAACCCACGTCTATTTCCCTCTAATTTCTCCAACCCATTTCCAAATCTTCAATCCAATCCATCAGATATCCCTTTCCCATCTTCAAATGCTCCATTTTTTCTGATCTTTGACTCCTCTTTTCACCCGCCTTTCTTCTCTTTCTTCTCCTCTCATGCTCTTCCTTCTGCCTCTAATGGGGATGGGTCTCTGAAAAAATGCACGTAAATTTCTCTTATCAACAAATGCTGAAGGCATGCAGAGTTGCGCTACGTGGTTGAGGTTTCAGATTCTTGGGGCATGGCGAATCAGGTGGTTAAAGTCAAGAGGGAAGCGATTGCGGCATGCATCACTTGCCCGCTTTGTAATAAGCTTCTCAAAGAAGCCACCACCATCTCTGAATGTCTTCATACCTGTGAGTCACTTTTCTTCCTCCTCCTCTTCTTTTCCCCCCTCTCTTCATATCTCCTCTCTTACCTTCTTTTCTCTCTCTCTCTCTCTCTCTCTTTTTACTCTTCTCCATCCAATTTTGTTCTTTCAAGCTATTTATGGTAGTTTCCATCTTTGATTTTGAAATTCTTTTTCGTGTGTTTAGATTAATTGCTGTTGACCCTTTTGTTACTCATTCACTAATGTTCTTCATAAATGAAAGTTGATTTCTAGTGGATAATCAGCTTTCTTCTTCATTTGGTTTAGTACTGTTTCATTTTTTAGTTCATATTCTTTATGGCTTCATTATTTCAACATTACAAATTCCAAACAAGTTAAGTGATTGCTTCTTAATAAAACTACATATTTTGTTTCATTTTTTAGTGTCACATTTTATCTCTCTGCTGTTCTATAAAGCAGAACTCACTAAATTAATCATCTTTTTTGGAAGTAATCACAAGTTTTTAGGGGAAGGACTATTTTTTTCTTTGCCAATTAAGACGGGTGATATGTGACATATATCTAGTTTTTCCTGCTTAAAATTATACGAGTGAATGGAAATGACTTAACATGTTGTTGCATTCGATCACTGTACAAGTAGTTTTTATGACAGCTCGGTGTCAAAACTTTTTCAGTTTGCAGAAAGTGCATACATGATAAGATTTCTGATGATGAACTAGAAAGCTGTCCAGTATGTAACATCGACCTTGGGTGTGCCCCATTGGAGAAATTAAGGTAAGATTTGTAATTTCGTAATGCCACTGCCTGTCACCTACTCCTTTCCCAGTCTTTATTTGCGCTAATACGATCTTTGAGTCTGCATTTTTGTAGTTGTTTCTAGTGATTCGACATAGATATGAAGTTCTATTTTCCTAGATTTGCAGATGTCAACAAAACCTTTCTAGTTGTTTTTGTGCCTTTTCCATGGGATTATCTGAAGAAAATATATGATTCTTTTGATATAAACATCATATTCATTCCACGACATAATTGGTTTTATCAGTCGGTACATCAATGCACGATTTTTAATTAATCAAACAAGCATTTTAGCACAGCCATACCCCATTTTTCTGCTTGTTATTAGTTTACAATTTGGATGTTGTGGAATTGGCTGAATGAGATCAAAAGCTACCATTTATTCACAGTTCTTCACAAAATGTAGATTATGACATTCTTTATTTCTTCATTTTCCAAATCTCATAATATATGAGTTTTTAGTAAGAATTCATAAGTTGTCGAGAGAATTTAAACTTGAGCTTCTAATCATCAGGCCAGACCACAATCTAGAAGATTTAAGGGCTAAGATTTTCCCTAGTAGAAGGAGAAAAGCCAAAACGCCTGAAGTTGCTCCTGTTATACTACCACCAGTTAGAAGAAAGGAAAGATCACTTTCCTCATTGGTGGTCAATAGTCCCAGAGTGTCGAGTCATGCAACCACAAGTGGAAGAAGAACAGCAGCAGCTGCTGCTAGAATTGCTGCTATCTTACGAACACCAAGAGTCTCCTCTGAGAAGCGTGTGAAGAAAGAGGATGATTCCATTGAAGACTGTTCAGAGAGCTCGAGTTCCCTTGAGACATCAGAAAAATTCAATCAGAACAAAAGACCGGTAAAGGAAGAAATTTCTGGTCCCAATTCAAGGTTGTTTTTTTCCCATCAGGAGCTTCTGTTTAATAGTAACATTTTGTCTTAATATTGGGCTTAGTGCAGGATTCCAGTCCTTCCAAGTCTACCATATCTTTGCGAAATAAAGAAGTCGAAAATGGCGTTGATTCAATGGAAGGAAACATGGATATCTGGAAACCTTTAAATTACTTGGTAGAAGTTGCAAATAGGAGTAAATGTTTCAAATCTAATTCAGAGAATAAAGTCGAGCTTGCGGAAGTCGATGGGAGTGAAGCTCAGACCAGTAAGTCTAGAAATAGGGAAAGCAAACGCAAGCAAAAACGTGAGAATGGAAAAACTAGAACGGACCCAGTATCTCCAGAAACTGAAAAACCTAAGAAACTGCGTAGGGTTCGCCAGAAAAAGGAACCTTTTTATGGGAACTCCAGCATTACACCCCAGGTTGTGTTGGATGCCACTAGTGCTCGGCTTGAAAGAAGAGCTGGTCCAATTTGGCTTTCACTCATAGCTTCTGATCAGTGAGACAAACTCTGTTCCCTACAAAATGCTCGAAAACTAAACGAATTTCAACGAACATTTATGCCTTTACTTAACTAAACTTTGGTTTCAGGGAAGGAGATGTAACGTTGCCGCAAATTCCTGCTAGTTATTTGAGAATAAAGTAAGTTCCTTTTAGCTTCATTCGATATAGACAAGCTCTACTCATCCTTACTGTAGTTGTCAAGTAACCTAATCGTATTATATAGGGTGTACAAGAGTAACTTTCATGCCCGTTTTCAAATTTTCCAGAATAGAATTCTTTTCAGCGTTTCAAAAAATTATCTGAAATTTTGAGCTGTCTAAACTATTTGTCAAGTTTCCTCATGAATCTTGTGCAGGGTTATTATGAGAGAATAGTTTTTCTTGTATCTTAGACCAGGAAGGAGCCTCAAATGATAATTTTTTTGGGGCTTCAAATTCGTGGCATTTTGACCAAGGATATATGTTTAACTGACTGAACTATGATTAGGTTGGTACTCCCATCGGATACACTTTGGTTGTCATTTGACTAACCAACTTCATATTAGCTTGCACGTAAATTTATACTAATGGTTGCGAGTAAATTGATACTCAAATGAAGCCAACTTCTACTGACATGTTTGCTCGTCTGTGTGTGTGGAAGAATATTTTTACTGAGTTGGAGTTGAAATTATATCATAATCTTTGTGGCAGGGATGGAAACTTGCCAGTATCATTTGTCCAGAAGTACCTTATGAGAAAGCTGGACCTCTCCAGTGAATCAGAGGTGAAAAGGCTCATATCCTCTAATTTAGTTGAGATTCTTGTTTCATTTTTATAAAATGGGTTAAGCTTGATGCATATTATTATGCAGGTTGAGGTGAAGTGCATGGGACATCCAGTAGTGCCCACACTGGATTTGCATAGTTTAGTTGATTTGTGGCTACAAACAGCAGCAACCTCCGAAAAGATCTCAGCATCAATTGGGTCGTCAGCTGAGGATTTCATTATGGTTCTTTACTATGCTAGAAAGATCACAGTTTCTTGATCTTCACTTTCCTTCACATTGCTGCCTTCAACCTAAACTCTGCATTTAAGGGTCTTCACACCGTTCGCTCTCTTCCCGGCAAAAGCTGCTGAAAAGGCTCTGAAATGCTTATTATTTAATCACAGTTGAGTATCAATTACTGCATCAATCCTAGTTCCTCAAAAGCTTGTTAGACTTAATCATAAACATTTTAGGGTAAGCAACACAGGTACGCATGGGAGTGGCATAAACACAATGGAAATTCCTTTTACACCACATCATCAAATAAAGGCAACAACAACTAATTTATTTAACCAAGTGGTGTTGGGTGTAATGAAATATTTGACCATTAGTACCTCCCTCAGCAGTTGCTTTTACTTTGGTAGAAGATGTACTTGAATTG
Organism: Cucurbita pepo subsp. pepo; assembly: GCF_002806865.2. NCBI lineage: Eukaryota > Viridiplantae > Streptophyta > Magnoliopsida > Cucurbitales > Cucurbitaceae > Cucurbita > Cucurbita pepo. The sequence goes on from NC_036642.1 coordinate 219,574, forward strand.
TGTAGCCAATACCAAATTTGCATAATTCTAATAGAGCTCTCTCTCTCTCTCTCTCTCTCTCTATCTCTCTTTCAACTGATGCAATTTCGTTTTAGAGAACTCGTAGGATACAGATTCCAAAATTGGAACGATATGGAGAAGTATAGGATATAAGACAGAGCGTATAGAAGATCTTTGTGCAAAAGTGGTTCCCATTTCTCAGGTTCCATGTGTTCTTAAAGTCTGCATGTTACCAGATATGCCTGAAATGAGGTGAGTGCGAGAAGGGGTTGTGTGTGTCAAAATTTGTGCAGTGATTTGACAAACACGTTGGGTGTATGAAGGAAACATGAGAATCAAAAAGTGGGTGGGTAGCCTGTCAGTTTTGTTCTGATGCTTCCATTTTAGATACAAACTAAAACTCCTCTTCCCTTTTTCAGCAAAACCCCTCCGTGTCATGCTCTTTAATTTAACCCTTTCATTTACTATTACGCCAAACCCTTTTTTTCTTTTTTTTTTGATATCATAAAAGAGAAGGGATTAAAATTTATTCTTTTTAGTGGAAGTATGTTGAGAGAGATCCCAGAAGAAAAGGCTATCAATATATTAAAATTGAAAAAGAATTGAGGAATCAAACAACCATAGAGAGATGACACAGATGAGGGGAATATCAAGAACTCTTCCTATTTACTTGAAAAAGGCATTCTTCCTATTTTGTGCATCAGTTCTTCCATACTCAACGACAAGGAAAACAAGTGTTTGGAATCCAACCAGTTGCCAACTTTTAAAGCCTTTCAAACCCATACTCCCAGATCCCATCCTCCTCTTTTTTTCTCTACCTTCAAAAATAATTTACACACCGAAGAAAGAAAGAAAGAAAGAACGAAAGAAAAAATCAAAATTGAAGTGTTAGCCTACTCGTTTCCAATTTAGTAGAAAGTAATAATAACATCGTTTCCAAGTAAACTTCAGAGCCGAAGTTGAAGAGCTGCTCAAGGAACAGATCAGAGAAGGTAAAGGAAAACAAAACTATCGCTATCACTCACACCTACAAACAGCTCATGAATACAATTTCAAAGATCTGGAAAGTCAAAAACAGCTTCTATGACCAACCAAGTCACAACTCAGAATGAATTTGTATCAAAATAGATTAGATTAGCAGCTGTTGAATTCAACTCGAATACAAGGCAAGAGCAAGAGTTATATTAGCAACAATCTCAAATCACACCTGCTCAAGTACCCACATCAATCAACTTCCATCCCGCACCAGATAAACCAGATAAACCAGATAAACCATTGGGAATGTGATGAAAATTCCTAGACCTGAGCTAAAAATCCTAGGTGCTAAGCTTCATTATTGTTCCACAAAGCATTCACAGTTCACCCGCTTCAATGTAAGCTGCCTATGTGGCAAGAATCAAGAACCAGAACTAAGACAATCACCATGTGAAAACCAGTTATTAGTTTAAGCATCTTCACTTGGGATCCATGATAAAAGCATAGTCAGCGTACAACTAAATAATCATCACTTTAACTTTTTGTCACATGGGAATCTGAAAGATGGCATAAAGTCGGATCATTTGGAAAGTGAACCAGAAGTTCTACCTAGAAAGGAAAAAGAGAAAAAATAAAAAGGTTAATGGTAGATGGCATTAAGCTGAAAGATGGCATAAAGTAAGATGGCATCAAGCTGAGCCATCCCATACTTGCCCTACTGATCAACATCAAAACTCTATCGACCTACAATTCGACAAAGATGAACATCCAATCAAGAAATATCGAACCAAAGCATTTCAAAACCTAACAAACATAAGAATCATTATTGGCATCACATCCTGTCACGGATTAAATCTCAGCGAATGTTCTCTCTGAAACTTTGAAAAGGCTCATCTAATGCTATCTAGTATTCTATTCTTCACAATCAACTTGAATTCATACAATTCAGAGTAAATGATGGATTAAATTTATAGTCAACGTTATATGCCACTATAGGTTATATGAATCTACAAGTATATCCAAAAACCTTCCAGTACAACGAAGAGAAGGAACGCCAAAAAACAACAAAAAATGTCAGAAATAGTATGTATTAACAAGACATTGAAAACCAAATAAAGATCCACTATTTGCCATCTTTTTCTTCCTTCCAAAAATAAAGAACACACCAAACCCAACATTGCAACCAAATCACACCCAAATAAAAGTAGTGTCGGAATAAAAATCTAGGATTTAACATAGCAAAACTCTGTGTACCGCTACTGTAAACTAACACTACATGTACAAACATTTTGAACAAATAAGAAATAATTAAAAAGCAAAGCCCTGAAATTCAATGGGCATAAAAAATAGTCGCCTAATCAACTCAGAGGTGTAGCAAACCGGATTTCCTGGTGACGGCGAGAGAGAGAAGCTGGGTTCCTTATTATGCTCATTCGAATTTTGAATTGGGCAGCAAGATCAATCACCGTTTGAATGAAAGAAGCGGTCAATGGAAAATCTCGAAGAACTTGGATCGGACGAGGCGAGATCATCATCCATAACCTAGCAAAAAACGAACCATTGATATCTCTAGACTCGGCTATACCCTGTCCGAGTCGGACTGCCGACAACGGAAAGCAATCCTCCATCGGCGACTTCTTGCTCGTCGATGTACAAATCCTCCGTAACTCTAAAGGCGGCGTGTGTCAGCACAAGAAAAACCCCAATCAAAATCGAAAGCAATACATTCAACGACACATCCGTCAACACCAAGACGACAATCGTGACCAATCCAAGCACAGCCAACACAACTCGATCATCAACGACACGATGAAACAACTCCAGCGGCTGATCTCGGAAAAAGTAAAGGAAGAACCAGGCAACGAACACGATCAAGAACACGATCAAGGAAACAGGGTGCCAGAGGAGGCTAAAAAAGAGAATGAGCAGGAGGACGAGAGTGTAATTGGCACGAAAGTATTTGAGATTGCGCTTACAACGAATTGATGCTTCGCCAAGGGATGAAGGGCGAGTGAAGGAGGAGAGCGGCTGGAGAAGCTCCCGCCATGGCCGTAAAGTGGCGTAAGCGGAATCGGAGGCCAGAATGGAAGTTTCAGTGAAGGCATATGGAGATGGGTGAACAGTGGACATTGCAGAGACAATAAAATCCCAACAGGAATTGAGCGTCGGCAGGACAGAATTTAAGAGGGGTTTTAGAGAGAGAAAGGAAATGGGGAGTCTCTGGAGCCTGCTTTCAAGTGAGAGAGAGAGAGAGAGAGAGAGAGGCTTTGCCTTATATGCCTTGTTGTATTTTATATTGATTACATAAATTATTAAGATATTTTGAAGGTAAATTATGTGTTATTAAGAATCGAAGAGGGGTGAGCTGTGTATGGTGAGATCTCATGTCAGTTACAGATGGAGGTCTTATATCAGCTATAGATAGTAGAAATTTTTATTTATTATAGGCATTTTAAAATTACGAAGCAAACTCAATATAATAAATTTGAATACTCTCATTTTTATATTATTAACTAAAAAATAGTTATAATAATAATAACATTGTGGAGTTTGGTTATTGAGGAGTTAAAATATGAAATTAATTAGGTTAGCCACCCATTTTACATTGGCATTTTGTTTTGTTTGAGTAGGTTTCACTATTTTTGGTGTTCAACTTTATTAGCGTTAATTAGTTGGATCAATTGTTGTTTGATATATTTATATTTATTTTTTTTTTTTCTTCTTATTTTAACTGATATATCATTTTAGGGTCAAAANATTTGAAAAAAAAAAAAAAAAAAAAAAAGTCAAGCTTTCCCTCTCTTTATTTTCCAACCTTTTACACATCGCGCTTCTGAAATTCATTCCGAAGAAACCAAAGTGGTCGCACGCTCCCTAAATTTCCCAAGCTTTCCCGCTCTTTACCTTTTGCCGCAGAGCCATGGTGTACATTGCCTCATGGGATGAATTCGTCGAGCGTTCTGTGCAATTGTTCCGTTCCGATCCCAATTCCGTAAGTTCTATCTTCGAAATTGGATTCCCTACATATCGTCTTCTATTTGACTGCTCAGAAATTAACATCACAGATCAGAAATCAGATCGCGTCCTTGCATTTTTATTCTCTAATTGCCTCTTTAACTGTTGATTTACACGAAACTGAGCAAATCAGCGCCGCGGAATTGAATGATATAACGTGAGCATAGTGAATTGTAAAGAGCGTTCTAATTTATCTATCTCACTTGCTTGGTTTATCTGAACATTATCTGCGATTGAGAACTTACACTTGATGCATATGTTCCATTTATTGCATCTTTCGTCGTATTTTGTTTCGTTCTAACTGTGAACACTGCTTTCTTTTTCAATCCTATTGGAAACTTAGACGCGGTACAACATTAAGTATCGGCACTGCGATGGGAAACTGGTTCTCAAGGTCACCGATAACCGTGAGGTAAGGAATTGGTTGTTGGATCATTGATTAACATGTCAGTGTTCTTGTGATTAGTGATACTAAATGCGTGCCTCTTCGGTTCACATGGCAAAATTTTAGCCCTATGGATATCTTATGCCAATGTTTGAAGATGCGTGTTCAGGCTTCGATGCACGTGTATCCAAGTAGACCTGTGATCAAGTTTTCCTTCTATATATGCTTCTCCGCTTTATTCTACTGTAAAGTGTTGAGTAGACAACCATTGAATTGGATGCGTTGTATTAAATTAGATGCCACTGTTTTATGCAACCCCAAACTAACTACTAGTTTAGAAATCAGGTCTTATATCTAATCCTAATCCAAACCAAAAGTTCCACTGACTCTTTTGGTTTCTTTTATTATATTGGCTGAAGAAGTCTTTCATAACCTTTCTAGCAGAAGATTAGGACATGCGAGTGTTTGTTACCATGTTAAGAATCGTTTTCTTCTCTTTTTCATGTGGAAATGTGAAAACTAATTAGGGCAAAATACATGGATTTAAGATTTCAACTAAGAATATGATGATTAAAACTCGTATATTGGTTCTTACTTGTATGGGAAATTTACTCTATGTGTGCATTTTATCCTCATGATAAACGGGGACGATTCAATGATCTTATATTGAAACGGATACTCCGGAAGTTAACCAATTGGCATAAGGACATTTGTCAAATCATAATAATATCTTTATTGGAATAGTAGTTCTTATCTTTCTAGATGTGAAAGGTCTACTAATTTTCTCTTTTTCTTTTTCTTTCTTTTGTTTTCTCCCTGTTTGCCAGTGTCTCAAATTCAAGACTGACCAGGCACAGGATGCCAAGAAGATGGAAAAACTCAACAACATATTCTTCGCACTGATGGCCCGGGGACCTGATGGTATTTTTCTTTGAATTTATGTCATTAATGGAGCATCTGAATACTCTGAATAATAAATATCCACTTGATGTTGACATGATTTTCTAACAAAGTTTTATTAAGATTTGAATCCTTGTAGTATATGGATGAATGGAATGAAAATTCTATATTCTCTAATTGAATGAAAGTCCCATATCCTTAACTTTGAGCAACTTGTAAATTAGTTCCATGATGATATCAGAACTTGAAGGACGAGTTCACGTCTCTTCTGAATGCAGATTCGTGTCCGTGAATGAATGTATGCCTGCTTGCTAACTTTGTTAAATTGGGAAAAATGGTTCTCAGTGTGCCTGGACTTCTCGCAATCTATGATCTGAAAAATTCAACCCTAGCATTCATGGGCCATCTTTTGTTTATATTTTTTATTTCCTATTATTATTATTTACCCAGAAAACTTTCAACTTATAATCTAATGTGCACTCGGTTCTACTAGTTGGAATGCTCTTACGCTTTGCCTTTTCTCTTTTGTGAAGTGGATATATCGGAAGTCACAGGCAAGGAGCAGGCTGATGCACAGCCAACCAAGAAAGGGAGGGGGAGGAAGCAATGACTTCTCATTGAATACTGCACGGATAGGTTTCTCGTTGTTCTCTAAACCCATTGATGAATTATAATCTCAATTTACGAATTATTTTGGTTCGTCTTCTCATCTTGCTTTTTTCAGAATAGATTACTAGGATTCTGGAGTAGATTTTCCGTATGCCATCTCATTTTTCTTGAAAAAAATTGGTGTGCAGCTCGTTGTCATGCATGATTTTTATTCTATATTGATAGACATTTTCACAAGTTCTCCCTCGGTACACAGATTTGCTCATATGCTGCACGATCTGTTAACATCTTGTGCCAAAATTTCATCATATTTTGGTTCAAAGTAATATAAGAAATTTTCTGTTAGCGCAAGTAACAGAAGTAAAGGGCACTTTTAAAGAATGGCTTAGACTTCGTGGTGGTTCTGGCAGCCAAATATTTAGGGCTAGATGGTTGTCTTGAGAGACTAGTTGAAACTTCAAAAATTCAAGAGTACAAAATCTAGAATGGTCATATGATCGAATTTAACGATAGCACAAGGTTTGAAGAGTTTTCTCAAAGCTTTTTAAAGGAGTATTGTCCTGCTGCCGTGTAAACAAGGAGAGGTTCTCCTCTTTTTTCTAATATGTAGACCTTTTTAATCGTTCATATCCTTGATTGTCTGCTTCAATATAAAAAAAACAATTTTGTAGGTACTGTATCCATTGTTATTGAGTGTAAGGCAATTAAATCTATTTGATTATTTATCTTCCATTAAAAAATCAACTGGGATCGAGTATTTTGTTTGGTAGATTACTAGAAGTTGGCAGACTTTGCTTTCTTGTGCCTCCTGATTTCAGATTCAATCATGTTCCTTGAACATTTAACCACTAGGACACCCCACTGAAACCACTTGAGTGCATGCATATCAAGATTTTTCTTTATCAATCCTCTAGTCTTTACCAAGATGCCCCCACCATCACCATTTTAGTTTATCTTCAAATCTGCATAGAAGCCACCTTCATTAGTTGCTCTGAGATGCCTTCTCTGTGAGCAGTGCTCTGAGATGTCTTTAAAATTTTCAAAGTAACTTTTTGACCTTTAGTCAAACATCATTGAAAAAATTTTAATTAGTTAAAATCATGTTTAAGATATAAAAAAAAAACTAATTCAAGCACCCTACCAGTATTCTATAGTCGATCAAATTGAATGGGAAAAGTACCGAGAAGAATTTAATGGCCCACTCTTCTCCAAAAGATGTTCTGGTGTTTAATTTTGTGGTTGCTGGCAGTTTATAGGAGTTGGAATTTATTTCTTAATACTATAAATGATGCTCTATTCTCTCATAGAATCAATCCATCTATAAGGTCTCATTTCTTCTATACTAGGGTGTACCTAGTGCCTGAATCTTGTAAGGTTCATTGGCAACAAAATGTATGAGTTAGTCAAATGGCCAATAGAGCAATGTAATCTCAAAAGTTTTTAGATTTTTTTTTTTTTTTTTCAGATCAACCACATGTGGGAGTGAGATTCAAACGTTTGATGTTTGGTCAAGGTATCTTGCCTTTAATTTGGATTGACAAAAATTTATAGTTCATGAGATTAAATCGTTGTAGTTGTTTATTAAGATGTTAAATATTTTGCCTGGTTTTTAAGCATAAAATATTAGTGTTAGAACAATTCAACTGTTTCATGAAGGGTTGAATTTCATGTTTGTTTGCACATTCATGATTGTTAGAAACGTATTACAAGGAACCCAAAATTCAAAATTCCAAAAACACACTCATCTTTGCAGTCTTGGGCCGGGTAGAAGTATCACACACTTCCAACTTTATAGCTTTCTCCTTTGGTTCATTTATAGGAATTTGTTCCCCAGGAGTACACATCTTTTTCATTTTTAGCCTGTGATTGTGTCAAGATTGAAGAAAGCTGTTTTAGTCACTGTCGAGTGAAATCTTCTTGGCTTCTCTGGCCAAGCAAGAACACCACCACACTCTTGTTCTTTGGGGAGATAAAGTCTCCTTGCCATGTTGAATTTGTTATCCATGTAGGGCTACTGGCTACTGGCTACCGAGTCTGAGCTGCAGCCTGAAGATTCCTTTCAGACAGATGTTTATGAACATGTTGTTGATATTTCAGACTTTCCCACTCAATTATAATGGCCACTTTCCAAGGCTGTATTTTAGACCCTTTGCCCCCATTATGAAGACAAAATTCTGGTATGAAATTCTCAGCTTATTACATTGGAAAAAAAAAGACTTAATAGCACTTCTTCAACAAGCCTTTTGGAAAGCCTCCATTAATAACCTTGATGCAACATAGTTGGGTTAAGTTGGATTTATCATCTACTGAAAGCATCATTTTGGATGAGATAAACGTACGATCGCATCATTTGAGTTGGAAATGTTTCTTAATCTAACTCAACTAGATTTATGAATGCTCATGTGACGTTATGTTTGACTTTGACCAGACTAAGTTTTATTTGTCAATAGCTGTGTGTATGCATTTAGGTGCAAAACAAAGAGGTTTTCCAAGTAAAATGAAAGATTGGTTGAAACTGGTTGGGGAAATAGGATTAGATTACATCAAAATTCTTGACTGATTGGCTTAAAATCCAATGATGCTGGAGATGAAAGAAGGTTTAGATTCAAGGGATGGCAAGAAACCCACCATATTTTAAAGCCCCTCTCTAGTGGGATCGTACATCGGTTCGGTAGCCCACAATATGTCCAAACCAAAATCCAAAACTAACATCTTTTTCCTTTTGTTGAATCACTCTATTAAAAGGAGGGAAACGAAAGTGTTTAAATTCATGTGTCTCATTATCTTGTTTAGAAATTCAGACGCTGTTTGTTCCTTTTTCCCCTTGTTCAATAGAAGTTTTATTTCTTTGCTAGTTGGGTGAGATCCCATGCGAGTAGGGCCAATAGTGAGATTTTCGGAAAAGAAAAGTTGAGGGATATTATTTGATTACCGGAAGACATGGCTAAATACTTGTTTCTTACTTTATCAGTTGAATTATAAACTCTAAGTTTAAGTATTTAAAATTATTTTAAATACCTTTTAACTTAATTTTTTTTTTTTCGTTAAGAGGTTAGTGGGATGCTCCATCAATCAGGTTGAGGGGAATGGCCTGGTTCAAAGAATATGAATCGTGCTTCCTTGAAATTCTGAACTCTAAAATAATGCTCTCCTTTTTATTCTTCAAATTTTAATTTTGGGAATATAAAAAATTCCAAATATCAGAAAACATTTCAATTTTAAATATATATGGTTGAGGAAAGTAATGAAAAGTTTAGAGCAATGTTTTAATTGTGCGCTGATGGTGTGGAATTATTCGTCTGGAAATATTTTAAAACATAAAAAGGAGATTAAAAAAAAGCATTATGAGTTAGTGGAAGAAGTTCAAAGTTTCAATTGGAGATAATGTAGAATAGACACACTCTCACTTTGTAGAGGGTGACACCCATTATCTTTAGTTCCCCTCATTTCTAAGTCTTCTCTGAACTTTTCTTAATACTTCCCAATCATATTAAAAATTGACATCACCTCCAATTTTAACTCAAATTTCCAAACCTTTAAAATCATATAGGGGTTATCCAACTTACACCTTCTATCCTCCCTCTGCTTTATCTTTTAAACTTTTAAAGTAAAAAAGACTTGGACCATCTTCAGATCATCGCCAACTTACCCAAAATGAAGTTGTAGATGACTATCTTAAACATGACTTACGTCTAATTAAGTATATGGCTCACTAACAAGAAAATTTAAATACGAATTTAAAATGACATCACATGAAAACAAATTCTTTATGGTTTAGGAAGTTTGAAATTAAATAATTTTGATACACGTGAGTTGTTTTTTTTTTTTGTTTTCTTTTCTTTTTTTTGGTAATATTGAGACAGTTGGATGGATAAGATTAATTTCTTAATTACTCATCTACCATCATTAAGTGTGGATAAAAAGAACATAAAACAAAACAAAAATATTTAAAGAAGAAGTGGAATTATAACTACCTTCTTCAGGTGGACATACAAATATATCAATTAACTTTTTAATGCAACAAATGTGTAGCACGAAAATTTGAATTTAGCTTAGCATTTATTTTTAACAAATAAATAAATAAAAAGTCTTCTAAAATTGTGGGTTGGATAGGTTTGACCTGGAGGTAACGGATGCGGAAAAGGGTCAACTAATGTCGGCCCAGTGGGACCCACTTCCATGTCAGCCGCAAACATGTCTCTCTGGCTATGATTGCATCAGGTCGAATCTTTGGCCGTAATGGCAATTTTTGTTTTTTTCTTATTATTATTATTAAATTGAAATAATTACAAAATTAGCCTCCGATTTCTATCCTTGCTACATCGAAATTACAAGACCATAGGTGTAAAATAATAAATTAATATCGTTTTCTTTTTTATCAAATTTTAGCATAGTTTACGAATTAAGGCATCTATTATTCATTTATTACTATCCTTCTTATTTTTTTGTAAAAATAATTATCTATATTTTATATACCCTAATTTAGGGTTAANTTTATGAATTAGAATTTGGAAAGTATTTATTTAAACAGGGAAGGTGAGCTTTTGGGTGTGGCGGTTGTTCATGGGGTTGGGTTCTCTCTTGCTGAAGTTAAGGTTATGGTAAGGTAAGCTAAGAGCAAGGAAAAGACCCAAAAAAAGTAATAATAATTCATTTTGATGGCTGTTTTTGTTTAGGGTTTCTGAAACTTACACGCTCTGTTTTTTGTTGCCCTTTTGTTCTTCATACATACTCCTCTCCTCTCCTCTCCTCTCCTCTCCTCTCCATTTCTCCCACTTCTTCACCTTCTCATGGTTCCCTCTTGGATTTTACCTGTTTCGCTTCTTTTCTGAACCATCTCCCTTCTTCTCTTTTGTTTTGTGGGGTTTTGCAAATGGAAGAGGTTGAAGAAGCTAACAGAGCTGCCATACACACCTGCCATGGAGTTCTCAATCTTTTGGCTCATCAATCTCCTCACTTGACCCCATTAACGGTGGAAACTGGAGAAGCAGTTTCCAAGTTCAGAAAAGTGGTTTCTCTTTTGAATTCTGGGTTTGGTCATGCAAGAGCCAGAAGGCTCAACAACATTCCTTCTCTCCCTCTGCCCCACAACGCTCTCTTGGATCCCCCAATTAACACAACGCATCCTCCAACCAAAACTCTTCCCCCTTTCCACCCTCCTTTCAACACTCAAGTTTCTATTTTTCTGGGAAACCCAGATTTGGGATTGCCTCACAATCACATCCAAACCCCCAAACAACCTCCATCTTTAAGCTTCAGCTTCCCACAACAACAACAGAAACAGAGGATGTTGGCCCATCACAAACAGACGAATCTCAATTTTGAAAACTCCAATTGCTCATTCACAATCTCATCACCAACATCTTTCATTTCATCACTCAGTATGGACGAAGGGAGCTTCCAATGTGGAACCACTGCCAAATGCCATTGCTCAAACAAGAGGTTGGATGCCTATCTCTATCTGTTTGTTGCAGCAACAATTTTTGTTTATTTGCGTTGTTCTTGTAGGAAACATAGAGTGAAGAGATCAATCAAGGTGCCTGCCATAAGCAACAAGCTTGCTGATATCCCTTCCGATGAGTATTCATGGAGGAAATACGGGCAGAAGCCGATTAAGGGCTCTCCTCATCCAAGGTATGATCAAATCTTGGATGTAAGCAGGGGCATGAAGTTTGTGTTTATGAAATCCAAAATGTGTGGGTGCAGGGGTTACTACAAATGCAGCAGCATGAGAGGTTGTCCCGCGAGGAAGCACGTGGAGCGGTGCTTACAACAGCCATCCATGCTTATTGTAACCTACGAAGGAGAACACAATCACCCCACCATGTCTGCACACACTCACCCTACAAACCTGCTCTCAAATTAATTTATTGGGATTGCTTTTGATGCTTCTGTACATAATAACCTCTTCAACTTTCTTCTTCAAACCATACATATTTATTATATTTATATATCTTTTGGATAACCCTTATCTTATAAATTATAATCCATAATTCAAAAAACGGATATTGATTTTGTATTTTTTTTAGAATATTTATTTTGTAGAAAACTGCTGCATATAGTTTGAATGTTTGGGATCTTTGTCTGGCAGGCATTTTGGGCCTTTGCCCACTTCTCTGTTTAGAAATGGGCCGATATTGGGCCGATATTGGGCCGCTTGCCGTTAGTCACTAAANTTTTTTTTTTTAAAAAAAAAAAAAAAAAAAAGAATCGACATAAACATGACATTGTTATGAAAAATAATAACAATAAAATAGAATTTGGAAGCCTTTAAAGAAAGCATGAATTTTTCATGATGAAGTCAAACAATAAAATGTATATTTTTTTGAATGAATCACTTTGAGAACATAAAAATTTGATGCATAGGGTTTTTATTTATGAACAAAATGAATGGGAGTAATTATTAAATATAAGTATATTTGTGTAAAAGATAAAAAGGTAAAGACATAAAGGAACTCTAAGTAATTATTATTTATGATTAAAGTAAAAGTATAAATAAAACTTAATGAATGATTTTAACTGTCCATTACGTAAATAAAATATGTTATCAAATTCAAGAGATATTAAAAAAAAAAAAAAAAAAAAAAAAAAGTCAAATTATTATTGGTTTTAAATGTTTTTTAATTACCAACTAAATGTCCTTAATTTGTTAAATGTTTTTTTTAGACCATCTTTCCCTTGGAGAAATCAAAATCTTTCTTTATCATAAACGAAAATTCAAACATGTTAGTTCAAAATGGTTGCCATGAATGAAATCGTCACTTGGTATTATTAGTTCGTCTTTTTTGAAATACTTAACTTTATTTACTTTGAATGTTAATACAATATCTAATGTACGATTCTTTTATTCTTTCTCTAACGTAAATTTGTTAATAATCTTTCACTTTAGTTCGTAGAATACTCTGAAATATTTAACCTTAAAACTTATGGAAGGAATTCAATTCGGCTACCCATGGATATTCTTTCAAGACTATTGACTCCCTCTTGCAATCGACTCAATCCTTAAAAGACTCAGCTAGGATTGACTCAGCTTCATAGCTTATTGAAAGTATATGAATTTTTTTTTTGAACTTTTGAGTTGAAGATGACTCACTCGTTATGTCGTAATCTCAAAACAATTTCAAACTCAATTTGGTTGATAAGCACCTTGGATCGAAATTTCAATATTTGGACTTTAGTTATTGAAATTATTTAAAAAAAGATCTTACCTTTTCAATTGAAGTTTAAGAATGGATTATGAAACTAATTAATAGCAAAAAATTTCACTCCACCCTTAAGATAAATTATTCGAATAGGTTACTATAATGAAGCAATTAGTTTTGCTAAAGATAAATTGTACAAATAACATAGTTTTGCATTTAGATGTTATTTAAGAAATATACTTATAAGTAGCCGAAAAAGATTAAAAAGACGCTAATAAAGAAAAAAGAGTTAGAGTTGCATGCTTGTTCAAAGACATACCTGGGTGATGCATAATATTAAATAGAACTTAGTAGAATCACTGAACACGAAAAATGAAATTGTATCTATTGTAAAAAAAAAAAAAAAAACGAGATCTAAATTGAAAATAAAACTAATAACGCCCAATTGTGTTGCATGAAATATTGTGGTTAAAGGCGTTTGGGCTATTCTCTCAAAACTTAATGTATAAACATAATCTTTTCAAAAAAAAAAAAAAAAAAAAAAAAACCAAATTTAAATTTAAATATGAGTTTGATCATTCCTCATGACCTATTTTCAATCGGGAGCTTAATTAGATTTTGATGGACTATAAGTAAATCACATCAAGTTAATCTCAAACAAGGTGTATGGTTCTATAGACATGGTGGATATATCCATAGTTATAAAAGAGAGGGTGTAATTTGCAAATTATTAACAAGAATTTACCCCTTCATCAATTTTGTAGAATATAACTCGGAATATAACTCGGAAGTCATGTACTATTCACCTAATTTAGTGTGTTTTAAAATAACGGGTAAAAATTTAAATTATCTCGTAAAAATAAGTTTATTTTTGTGAACCAATTTTATATTTGTATATTATATGTTCAACTTTAACGATGTTTCAGGTAATGGTTTTGCATCGAACCGATACTCATTTTTTCCGATTCTTGTTTCGTTGGACTCTTTAACTAAGCTATTATCCATAGGAATGAAAATTTGTAGTTTTGATTTGAAGCATTGTTGTAAAATTGGTATAAACTAGCATAGCATCATGATAAACCTTAATCATGACCATTTCACATTCAAAATCAAATATCTGTTGCATTTATGAACATAATAATGTGAAAAAATATTCATTAGAAAGCTAATAAAATAAGCTACCAAATTAAAAAAAAAAAGCACCTAAATATATTAAGTTGAGGCTAAGTTATGACCATATTAATCATGCTTAAAAACACACCCAACTCTTTTAACACCTCCCCCTTCCAAGCTCCTCCATCAATGCCTCCCAAATCTAGCGCTATCAGCCGTCGATGACGCTTGATCGAACGGCTGTAGTTTAAACTTGGAAAAGGTGGCGATCCGCGTGATAGGCGTATTCTCCAATCACATTTCAGCTCCCCTGTGTTGAATATGACATGCCGACTATTTAAGCCTAAACATTTTAGTCAATTTCTCGCAACTAAATTACCAGTAAGATATCAAATACCTTCAATCTCTTGGCTGTACATCCCAATTTCATCCCGATTGTTTTCGCTTGCCAACTCAATTCTTCTGTTCGTAAACCCTAATCTTGCTTTTGGATTGTGGAATTTGATCTCTTTTCTACTCCAATGGCTACTGAGGAACCGGTCGTGCCGGTGGAGTCTGCGGCAGAGCCGACCAACGCTGAACCAGCAGAAGAGAATCCAGCTAACAAGGCCGCGAAGTCGAAGAAGTCCAAAGAACCTAAAGAGAAGAAGCCTGCTGCTGCTGCTGCTAGAAAAACTAGAAATCCTCCAACTCATCCTCCGTATGAAGAGGTGTGTTGATGGATCGCATTCGGATTTTGGAATTGGTTCTTGGTTTGTTTGTTCTGTTATGTTAATTTTGCTATGGTGTTCTGGTTTCAGATGATTAAGGATGCAATCGTCACGTTGAAAGAGAGAACTGGTTCGAGTCAGTATGCGATCACCAAATTTATTGAGGAGAAGCAGAAACAACTTCCTTCCAACTTTAAGAAGCTTTTGTTATTCCATTTGAAGAAACTTGTGGCTTCCGGGAAGTTGGTGAAGGTTAAGAGTTCATTTAAGCTTAAGTCGGCGAAGTCGGCGATTGTGAAACCTGCTTCTCCTGCCAAGAAGCCTGCAGCTGCGAAGCCTAAACCAAAAGCGGCCGCTAAGACTAAGGCTGTGGCTAAATCTTCAGCGAAGCCGAAAGCCGCTGCAAAGCCGAAGCCGAAGACGGCTGCCAAGCCTAAGGCTGCTGCTAAACCTAAGCCTACGGCAGCCAAGTCGAAGAGCAGTGTTGTTGCGAAGCCCAAAGCTGCATCGAAGACTAAAGCCGCTCCCAAGCCGAAAGCCAAGGAGAAGCCTGCCAAGGCTTCAAGGACATCGACGAGAACCTCACCAGGGAAGAAGGCACCAGCTCCGAAACCGGCGGTGAAGAAAGCACCGGCGTCAAAGAAGGCACCGGCAAAAAGTGTTCCGGCTAAGAAAGTGAAATCGCCGGCAAGAAAGGCTCCTGCTAGAAGAGCAAAGAAGTAAAGGAAATAGAAGGAATCTAGAATTCGTAGCGGCGGTCCTGTAAATCCGTTATCGTACTGGGTGTATCGACCCTTACATGCCGTGCTATAGAGGAGTCTTACTTTTCGAATTTTTCTTTTATTTGTTTATTTGGTAGACCTTTCACCAAGATGATGTATCGCTCAGCTTAGTTTTAATGGAAATTGTGTTATCAATTAGGAGCGTCGATTTCGGTTCTCAACCAGTGGTTTCAATGGGCAAATGCAACTTCGTTGATTACCTGGAAACGTTTCGATTCTCTTGCGCTAGAAATGGATATGGATTGCGTAACCGAAGTCTAGCTTTGTTGCCAAGCTTGGTAAATCTCATTCTTTCTCGATTTTTTTGCCCTAGCTTTCTGTTTCTGTGGTTCCGATTTCGCAGAATTTCGATCTAAGTATCGAATTCTCAGAGATAATTTTTAATTAATTATCCAGCAATAATCTATATGCTTTTTTAGGGTTTGGATCAAACCGTATTCTTCATTGTTTGGACAGAAGATTAGCATCTTTCTCATATTCCATGGCATAACCTCCAGTTGTCTGCTTTGGTTCTCCGTTGTAGATTGTAGATTGTTATATAGATTGTCAAGGGATTTCAATCTCTAGTGATGATTTGGTTTTGTATACATGGATTAAGAAGTTTGAATCGAAAGATAATTTTTGAAGGATAATGGTATACCTACCGTCGTCTTAAAACCGTCGAGGTTAGAAAGCATGCTTTTATATTAATCTGGGTTATGTTCTGTAACAGTTGTTTTTTTTTTTTTGGTAATTTGTCCGACGTGTGAATCAAACATATTCCTTGTTATTAATTTATCTCTTTCAAATAAGAAAATAAGAAACCTAAACACAATGTACATCTGAGTTTGTAAGCCTAGTGTATGTAGTTCATAGTTTGAGGATAAGATACCTATACCCTTTGGTTTGATTTTCTATCAATTACTATAGATGGATGGCCCGAATGAAGACACCTTTAATCTTTGATGGTTTGATTTTCTATCTGTTACCTATACCCTTTGGTTCGATTTTTGATCTTTTACTATGTCAAAGGTTGAGGATCTTCGCCCATGGTTTATCTGAAAAACAATTCTAGACCAACAGATTTCTGATTTCTTACATAGGAAATCAGAAGCATAGGGTGCGATAGCAACAAATGTTGGGAATCAATAGGGGATAAAATCCTAGGGAATCAATGGGTTACATATAAAAAGAGGAAGCTATTGAGGAATACAAACGTAGTAGGAAATCAGAAGCAATTGATGATGGGTGGAGGATCCTACTGAATATTCTCCCTCTAATCTCTATAGTTGGAATATGAGCACAAATTTGGTATACAGGTGGAGAACCCATTTTCCTAAATTTTCTGTCTTTCCTATTTCATCAATTTCTGATGGTGGTTCGATTCAACTCCTAGAAACAAGTTAGAAAAGAGGTAGTTGTAAGCTAGCAAGGCCGACTGCACACAAGAACGGTCACTTACTAGGTTGCACACTGATCGGATATCTGTGGATTTGGAAAAGAGGATAGAAGAAGAAGAGGACATAAGAAATAAAAAAGAGAGGGAAGACCTTACGACATTTTTTATCAAGTAAACGAAATGGAGAGGAAAGATCACTAGATCAAACCTTGAAATAATGGTCTTCGAGGTTCTGATGAAGGCTGGTTCAACAAAGATATGGAATACTTTGCTTCAACTAGCAGTGGGGAAGATACTTGACACTTTCTTGGCGCAGTTTGTATATCTTCCGGCTTAGATCTTCCAATATGACCTATCAATTTTATGACACGACGTGACGATTAAGTGATAAAATTGTCCTCAAGATCTGTGAGGCTACTTCTCTTGATTTGTATTATTCTCTCTTATAAAAATGTGGATATTCTCCCCCCAGACATGAATACTACCTATTACCTTAAGTTGGTATCACTCCCTATCCTAAGGAAGCAAAAGCATTCCAAAGAAGACGTAAATCGAAGTACGATAAATCAACAAAGGTTTTTGAGACAACACCAAGATAAGACTTGAAGTTTTGCAGAATCAAACTGAACAACCTAAGGAAGATACTTTTCTTCATAGATTCTTTGAACCTAACCATCCACAAAACTATCCAAACTGGTATGTAGCTTTCACTTCCTTCAAACTAGAATAAGCCTCTAAAATAAGATTCTAAAACAGCACATGCAGGACTGAGACAACCTAAAAAGGAAACTTCAGTTTTCTGACAATTCATATCAATGACCTCAATTGAGCACAAAACAAAATATACCCCAGCCTTCACCAGAACCTCCTAGACCTGGGAGGCATTAAAACTAATGATGCTATCCAAAAGAGATTCCATTCACTCCTTGAGTTGCCAATGCTTCATGTGACATGGTTATGGAAAACCCCGCTCGCTTACTTGAGGGTAGGAGCCGTTATTACGAGAAAGATCTCAAGTATTATGAGGCACCATTTACGAGGGAAAAATCATAATAGTGGTGGCTACTATTATGGGAGAAATTCTCCATCATTATGAGGCACTGTGTTAGAAGAACAAGTTTATTTTTCTGCTCTCATCTATTGCAGCTGGTTGGCTATTTAGCCTGTCTTCCCTTCATTCTCGTCCAGGATATCATTCTATCGAATATTAAAGTGCGCATTGCATTTTGTCCCTGATACTGGGAGGCATTAAAACTAATTATTCTATGCAAAAGAGAAATGCCCACGAGCGTCCCCTAAACTGGTGCTCTATGCATAGGCAAAGTAAGAAAGAAGGGTGATGTCTGGTTCTTTCTGTTTTTGTTGGCGTTTATTAGATAATGTTTCCGCAATCTCCTTTCATATGTTCCATTCTATTTCACAAATAGCGTTTCTTGTTAAAAAAGTGTGAACTTGATCGTATTAGCTTAATACTACTTCAGCACAGTTGGAACCATACTTCTCGATGTGAAAGTGCACTAGGAAGATGAGAATACTCTTGATTTTGATCACTCTTTTATCAGGATATTATACGTCAGCGGTTCTGCTACTGGTAACAGAGCATGGTAGAGAGACTTGCTTGATTTTGGCCAATTCACCAGGAATGCTTATCTTAAGATCGTTCCTTTTAGTGTTGAGCAGGTCGTTTGGGCTTTAAGATCTCTGTTTAATTTGGTACAGTTATCTGAATGTTGTCCGATTAGGTTCTAACGTACAACTAGGATGGGGTGAGTTGTAGGGGTGTTTTGAAGTTATGAAATTGTTTCAGCTTGCATCAACCTTCATCAGCATGCTCCCTACCTCATAATTTCCCAATCTCCTCTTCGAGTGATGAGCAGATGTGCGTAGCCGCAATATCTAATCTGTTGCCACCATTTGTACTGTGCGCTTGTTTCTATTTCTTCTTTGCGTGTGTCTATGTGATTTGTATAAAACAATTATCGAATAGATTGATCATTTCTTATTTAGACAGAATTCAGTAAATAAAAGAAGACACTTTTTTTGTTTAATATATATATTGATAGTAAAATTTCTCTTTAACTGCCTAAAGAACTCATGCTTGTTCACAACGTCATCTAATGTACGCCAGCATGTTTGTTTTTGCAAAACGATTTAAGGGCTAATGCCTTTGCTATCTGTACATTTATGACTTTCTTGCATCCTCTCTATTTCTCTTGCATGGCCTTCAGCTCTGTTGATTTCCTCAATTGTGGTTTTTATTCTTCATCTCTACGAACTAGTTTATCCTTTAAAAGAAGCATCAGTGCAAATTGAAATGATTCCGAAGTTTTCTATAGTTTTCCTCTTTCCTTCCAAGGATCTGTAAGTTGAAGTCAGCACTCTAGAATTTCTTCATCTTTTTGCTGGTGTTTCAACGTATTTGCATTTTCCATGTGGCCAAGAACTAACAATTGCAAACACCGGAATGTTTTGAGTTGAAGTTGTATTTCATAAGCTATCTGCTACTCAAAATGTTCTTAGACGCTGGATTGCATCTCTGGAAGCTTTGTCCAGCAAAGTAGCATGCTCTCAATTTTCATGGAAAGGAGTAACAAGCAACTCACGTAAACTTAGATAGGTTCGCAAAAGCTACGGCAATAAGATTTCTCTTAAGGTGATTTGAAATTGTACGTCA
This sequence comes from Cucurbita pepo subsp. pepo, assembly GCF_002806865.2. NCBI lineage: Eukaryota > Viridiplantae > Streptophyta > Magnoliopsida > Cucurbitales > Cucurbitaceae > Cucurbita > Cucurbita pepo. The sequence continues at coordinate 239,257 of NC_036642.1, forward strand.
ACTTCTTTAAAATGCGGATATATGTGTGTGTATGTTTTGGATATTAATCCAGCATTTTTTCTAGTTTTTGTCCATTAATGGGGGACCTATCATTTCATAACCTTTGGAGGGAGCTGCTTGACATTCCACATGTTTCTACTACTTTAGTGAATTAACCTTGAAAATTGCTCCCTAATCTCCTTACTATACTGAGATGATAATTATTCATCACGATCCTTCCTGATGTGATATTTCTTAATAGGAGTGAGTTGGTTCTGCAAATTTCAGATATTATTGTTTCTCCCTTTAAGTTATTTTAGTGAGGAAAATGTGTTTTTTTCCCCTTCTCTTTAGCCATTGAATCCTCCATTTACTTTACCGATGTTTTTCATTTGACACACCTTGACAAATAGGCTTCACATAAGGATAATGGTTTGAATTGTTAGTTATTACGAATGTTTACTAGTCTCAGACTTGGCATTCTTCACCTATGGTTGCCCAGTGCTATATGTGTAGTATAAATAGACTACGAGGTGAAATTGATATCTTATTTGTCAACATGAGTATAGTTTAATTGGTAAGATATATTGAGGATAGAGGTTCAAATTCCTTAAGCCAAATGTTGAGTTTGTTGTTTCATATTTGCGACATATGGATGACTTAAAGATTGTGTTATTGACATCCACCATTGTGACCAGTTGGTTGTTGATGAATTGGTTGGGGTTTCCTGGGTACAGAGGTGGGAGGCAGCCTGATTGAGAAAATAAACTTTTGGGTTGCAATGGATATATGCTCTCAAGCCTAAAAGAGATAGGAATAGTGAGTTGCAAGAGACATGACACCCGAATAAGTGAAGTAAGGGATTGATGTAACCAAAAACTCACTTTGTGAAGCTTTTTGTAGGTTTAGACCAGTCACATTGCTCGTCTTTTGTACAAGAGGATGTACAAAAAGTATTGTTATATTGAACAATATTTATATAGCAGTTCGTCCATTTAGAGAACATCATTTTATTAGCTTTTGGAACAGTAGTACGACCAAGATTTCATACCTTGTTATTCAGAAGGGACCTGCAATTGAAATGGGCCCTTCCTAGCTTGTTGATTAGGGCAAAATGTGTGCCACCAGTCAAGGCTATAACGTGAGGGGAAGTCATTTACATGCCCAATAACTCCAAAAACAAGTGCTATGAGACCAAATATATATATATGTGTATATATATATATATATATAAAGAAAGCTAGGAACGACATTTATGAGTGGCTGATTAATTTATTCAAGGTCTTCGTGAAGATTATATCAATGTCGCCATCCTTAGTTTGTGAAGAATATTGTAGGTGATAATCTTGTGGATTTTTGGTATTGATAGATCCCACAAAACTTTACTATAACCAATAAAGTAGCTCTTCCTTTTCTATAGAACAGTTGGCTGCTTTTTCATTGATGGATTATAGAAATATCAACTTCAAAAAGTGTAAGAGCTAAGTTGCATGTGATTTCTTAAAGAAGGATACAAATGAGGTTGTAGAATTTTAATCCTAGACAGAAAATTTAAATCAACAAAATTCCAATCGTGTTATCATTAGATTATATGATCCTTTTCGAGAGCCCTGTTTTACATTTTTGTTCTGTTTTAATCTAATGTTTCATAAATGACTTTATTTTGATAGATTCCATGCTCACCCTTTAGATTTGTTTGTCTACGGAATGATATCCATTATAATTGCAACCTATTCATTTACACTTTTTTAGATATTGAATTATGTAAAGAAATATAGCATGAGGAAGCATAGCTCAATAATTAAGGCACATGTATCTTCAAGGTTAAAGGTTCAAAATTTTCCACACTTTCCTCCCGTTGAACCAAAAAAAAAAAAAGAAAAAAAACCAGGTTTGAAAATCCTAGTTAGATTAGTTATATTGATGATTTGAAAGTGTAGCATTTACTAAGATTGTTTAGGGAACTACTTGGTTTTTGACTTGTGTGAAAGAACAGCTGATTTCCACTTTATTTTTACCCAACGAAACGGTGATGCAGTAGAAAAGGAAAAGTGAAATGATGAATACGCAGCTGCACATCGGTGACGAGAAGTTTCATTGTCTGGTAAATTTTCATGATTTTCATCCTTCTGTTGCCTTCAATGATTATCTTGAGTCTGTTTCCCAAAGAAAGAAAAGATGAAGTATTTTGTCTTCTGCAAAAAAACCAGCTATGTGCAGCAAACTACAAGAGTTGGTGCTTTTCTATGTATTGTTTTTTGTAGGTATGTGAGCAACAAATTATTTGTTCAGATGAACAGATGTCGACTTCAAATGGTGAAAAGTTTGGTTCACAAAATGCCATGCAATTTGAAAATGTAAAGATGTTAAAGAACATACAAGATTCTGCTTATCTTACATCTTTTTTCAATCTCTTTCTTCATCGTCTTTTCTTATGGATATAAAACTGTGAACACCTCTGCCTCTCTCTCATCTCTGTGTTGATGAAAGTTTTAACAAAATTTTTTTTTTTTCTCTCAGTGGTCTTAATGGATTTCTCAGTTGATGGAAGCACAGTGATTGAGGTCAGTTTTAGCTTTTGTACCAGGACACTTCCTTTAGAGATGATTTTTTTGTCTGCCGTCTAGGCACCAATCCCAATTACTCTTTAGAAAAGAATCTTAAACTATAATCTCATCAGCAGGTGTGAACGTCCCCATCTCATTAAACATGTGAATGGAGGATTGGGTCAAAGCCCAAACAGCCCACGGTCGACCGTCCTCTTTGGTTGCGCCTCTTTTCTTCTTGTCCGGCCAATTCCGGTCGTCTATCCAACATTCCATCCACGCAGGAAACCCAACTTCATCTTAGCGAGGTAAGTTTCACTAAGCTCCTTCAAACCTCCCTTTCAAATGAACTCTTTTTCATTGTTGTCTGAAGATCAATATCAAATACGTTCCCTTCTCCAAAATTTGAGCACAACCGTTCTCATCCAAACCAAAGCCTAAAGATTCTGAACTTTTTGGACTTTCAGCATGTCAAGCACTTATACCAATTTTTCAAACAAACTCATGAAAGAATCATGGGCTATGTTTATACACTCTCTCTTATCCTTCGATCAAAAGATTAGACAAAAATTCACACAATGTCTTCTAATTCGTTATTATGGCCCACCTCCATTTATGATCTTCACATGTAACCTAATCTCCCCAGCATTATTCTTTTCTTCCCAACCACACCAATTTCTGACCCTTTTCAGTAGACATGCTCACAATAAATGGACCACTGACATTTCTCGTCGCCTTTTGTATAGGCTACAGTTAACTTCAGTTGTATTTTATTGCTTAGATTATAGTTAATTCATCATTGTCATAGTCATGTGACCGTCACCGTTACCACCATTGCCTACTCTATTAGGCTACACAATCATACATCAATATTTGTAGTAGTATGCTAGGCTAGCTTAAACTATGTTTACGTTCACATATTTCTTTCTCATTTTTAGTCTATAATAATTTGTGTTTTGATCTTGAACAACAAATTTCTTTTTCAATTACATTCCAGTTTTTTTTTCTTTAGGTAATGTATCAACTTCAAGTTTTCTCTAGTGAGTAATGATTTGATATTCTTCCGTCATATCAGCTATATAAAGTGTAAGATGAATGAACCAAAGTGGCACCCATTAGAAACAAAATCAAGCACTACAGTACGCTTCTTGACAGCTACTCCCTTCGGGTTTACATCTTCCAAATCATTTCTAACGAACAAAATTGACTGGAGTTGGAATCCCCTCCCCTCCCCTCCCCTCTTATTCTATTTTGTAGCTACAATTATAGTTTGGGTTGGAGGGGAAAGTTTCTCAACAAGAACAAAACTTCATCTTGGATATAAGCACAACAGAAGGACAAAGAAACAGCAGTAGATTCCTCCTTTTTTCTTTCAAATAAACTTCCCGACACAATAAAAAAACACACAGAATGAAAACTTGGGTGAATTAGAAGAGCCTTCACAGACCTCCTGCATAAGTATATAACCAGCATACCTGTATGACGGGCAGCAGAGGCTCGCCGAGGCCACCCAACTGAAGAAAAAAGTGAAAGATTTAATGGGGTGTGTTGAGGGGAATGAAGCCTGGTCCGAAATCATTCAAAACTTAAAAGAGTTTGATTGTTTCAAATTCAAAGGATGAAAGATCTCGCACCAGACAACATTCCCCTCAACTGTTCATAAAGAGAGAGAGAGAGAGAAAAGAAGTGTAAAGATGGAACGAAAAGAAAGAAAGAAAGAAAGAAAGAAAGAGAGAAGGGGTTTGATTGAGATTTGATTTGGCCATGCATTATTTTTAACTTTCATGGGGTCCTTTTATACGTAATATGGAAAGGCTTTTGTTGGGTATGGGCATTGTGACATGGACTCCACTTTCTACCCTCTCATCTAAACCATCTTTTCGNTTTTTTTTTTTTTTTTTTTTTTTTTTTTTTTTTTTCAGTTTTCACACCAAAAAATGGCTACTTTCCATGCTCATTTCTTGAGGAATCTCTCACAATATTGCATCTTTATGTCTATCTACTGACTAATATTTATCCTGCAAAGATCATTTTGGGTTATTAAATGTTTAGAAGTTAGTTGTGTGGATGTTGGATATTGTTGTGGATGGAAAGGCAGGGGCAGAAGGAAGGCGACACTGTGGGACTTGAAGAACATAAAGAAATTAAATTTTGGTATTCCTTTCATTCGCACCACCCAAATCTTATGCTTATGCCTGCAAAGATGATGATAAATACTTTTTAAAGAACTACCAACTCCCATAATTATAGTATGATTAGATGCTAATATAGTCAACTATGATAATGACACATTAAAAGAGATTTAAATTAATGTATTAAACAATAGGATATATTCTGAATGCCAAACATATTTTGACATTTCTCTTTTCACTTTTTTGTTAAAGAAGCATTAAGCATATATAGAACATTTACCTTTTGATTTTTTTTACTACAAAATATGCATGCACTCATCAAACTATTTGGTTAAATAATGTAATTAATGTATTATTATTGTTGTTATTAGTAAGATGGTGGATTATTGTTCTCTAACACTTCTCTTAATTATTTGTAATGGCTTGGAAAGATAAAATATAAGATTCATTTGATCAGGCATTTATTTATTTTTATACATACTCAAAGTAGAAGGAAAAAGAAAAATGCATTAGTTTAAATAATTATGCATGTTTTTATAGTTTATCATTTTTTTGGTTTCAAATTTGATTTTTTTAGCGAATTAATGTTTTAAATAATAATAATAATCTAATTATTCTATTCTTATTTGTATCAAAAGTCAAATCTAATGTACACAAATATTCCTTTTTTAAAATATGAGAATCATTCCATACCATTTATAAAGCGAATATTATTTATATTGAAACATAACCCGTATATGAGGAAAAAAAGAAGTCTGGAATCCAATTCTCAAAACTAGGTTTTTATTATTTATTATTTATTTATTTATTTATTTATTTACATTTGTGTTAGTGTGTATATATATATTAAATTAATTTTTAGGTATAAAGAATATTTTAGCTTACTCAAAATAGATTCTCTTTAAAAGAGAGAAACGATTCTTTCTCCTTAAGTAATGCTTTAAAGAGTACCATAATTTTTCTTTTTTTCTTTTTTTCTTTTTTTTTTTTTTATAAGGAAAATGACATCTTTTTTTATTGATAAAATGTGCCCCTAACTTCTATAATAAGCAATTGCACTTCTACTATAGCATTTGGACCAAAAATGTATAGGTTGTCTATCGAATTGTATGTGTTGAATAACAAAGTCATCATAGAATTGTATGTGTTGAATAACAAAGTCATCATAGAATTGTATGTGTTGAATAACAAAGTCATCATAGAATCTTTTGGAGGGACTAATAAGAGTTAAAATAAATAAATATCTCATTCATTAAGAACGATGCAAAAGGAGCCAAAATGAGCATAATTCAATATTTTTTTTTCTATCTTGCAAGGAATGAAGCTGGAATGATAGGAATGAAACATAATCTATTGTCCTGTTATATATTAAAAAGAAAAAGAAATCTCGGGGCTGCTGTGGTTATAATTGAATCTTTGGATAGAGTAGTTTTTGCCTCTCCACTTCCTCAATTCGCTCCATCACTTTCTCAGCAATTTCCACATATTTTGTAGAAACCAGGGAATTTGGTTCTGACATTACAATAGGGACACCTTCGTCACAACCTTTCCTGTTCTTCTCTTCTAATGGTACCTGTGACAAGTTATCCACAAGTTGGCTAGTATGGAAAATGACCCACCTATAGAAATTCTTCATTGATCGGCGTATTCATATGACATTATCATCTGGAAATCAACATAATTGGTCATGCATACTAATTAAATGGCTCGTATTAGCAAGTACCTCACCCACGAATGGGATACCCATCTCATCAGCTGCCTTGCGACTTCCTCCCCTCCCAAAGATATAGGAGCGTTCATCACAATGTGGACATGTAAAGTAGCTCATGTTCTCTACAATTCCCAGAATCTGAAGCAGTAGTCAATAACATTCAGATTCTTTCAGAAAACTTAGCAATGTCTGAGTGTGAAAATGAAGAGAATTGATATTCAGATTCTTTATCATCCAATGAATGCATGGAATAATAAGGTAAAGACTAAAGACTATCAAGAAACATTTTAACCACATTATTGTAACATTTTTATACTTTTTAGGATGTTGATAATGAACGAGACTGCAATCAGGGTGGTTTGGAAATTTAGCAAAATAATATAGAGAAATTCACACCGGAACATGGACATTAGAAAACATTTTAATTCCCCTACGAGCATCCATTAATGCAACATCCTGAGGCGTTGAAACAATCAATGCACCTAACAGCAAGGAAAATGAATTATAGGTGTTATTACAAATAAATAAAATTTGTGAACAGAATTATATATGAGAAACTGCTATATTTCTACCATCATACTTCCAAATAACTCAGTACCGATAGCATTTGGATTAGAAACACAACAATTCCATTAACAAACCTGCCAAAGAACAAAGGGTGAAATCACAAATTTTTACCTACCAGAGAGTAACAATCTCTGTGACATTGTAATCTGAACATCGCCTGTACCAGGAGGCATATCAACAACAAGAATATCAAGATCTCCCCAAGCAACTCCCCTTGTCATTTTCTCCAGAGCACTTGACACCTGCGAAATTAGCCAAGTTCTAAAGAAATGTGGAAAGAGTTCAATGATGAAAGCAAATTATTCTTCAAGCATAGTCTTTTGAAGTACATGTTTAGTTGTACAAGTCAAATTCAAGTTAGATTAGGAGGGAAAAAAAAAGAAAAAAAGAAGAAGCAATCATTGAAGTTGAGTCAAAGGCTGATTGACAACATGATATCTAGAGTGTTTCTTGCAAAAAATATTAATCAAGTCTTTAGTTATAAAAAATTATACATGGTCGGATCAGTGAGGAACCGAATTACATTGAGGTTTCAGGCTCTTCAAACAGTAAAAAAGAAGGTAAAATCATAAAGCTCCACCAAAGAAGTCAAACATTCAAACGTTTATAGCTTTGGAGTTCTCTTGTTGGAGATAATAACAGGGAAGAGGCCTACAGTTTCATTTTTCTCAAGTAGGGGTTTGAATGTCGTTGGTTGGATGAGCATTCTAGGAAGAAAACCAGATGGAGCATATGGTGGATAAAAGGTACAAGACTGCAGATAGCGAACCCATACAATCAATCCTTGAAATAGCAGCAAGGTGCACCAAAGGCAACCTGGCTATGTGGCCTACAATGAACCAAGTACCACAAGCGCTAGAGCAAGAGGTAATGTCACCCTACTCGAATGATTACCCTGAGTCTTGGTGCACAATAATATGGTCGATATCCTCTAAATCTTGTATAAAAAAAAACATATTTTTAATATTCCAAAGAGATATATTTGGATGCATCCTTTTAATATTATCATTAGTATGAATCTTCTCAAAGGAAAGCAAGAAAAATATAGTTTTTAATATGTGGGCATTAGCAAGCGGGAAAGGCCCAACAACCTAAATCATGATTAATCCCACCTTCCAAAAAAATTATTTCCCTTGAACGTGAACCAATCTAAAGTGAGGTGAAGCCGATAACACAATTTCAAATACTAGCCACGTCAAACCAGGGCTCTACTCCTATCTCTACTTAATTTGCTAGCAACCAACTACAAAATACTTCAAGTTCACAAGGGGATCTACCAAAGCATTTCCTCTAGAATAGCCACATTCCTTTACAGCAGTTGCCCATGGTACTGCCCCGTTGATCTGTGCGCAAAGTAATTATGTTCCAATCCACCAGGTGAGCCCTTTTCCTTATAATTTCATTTACTCAATCTCCTTTCAAGATGGTAAGGAGATCAACTTAATATTTACAAAAAAAAGATGAATTATACATCTTGGTCATAGGAGATCTATTGCCACCTTGGTGGTAGAGAAATGAAGAAACTTATCATTCAGGAAGATAAGAAGCATTAAAGCCATGTTATCTCGAAATATTGGAGGAATACTCAACAGAAAGTTTCGGGAAAACAAACCATAGGACCCCTCCACACAAGAGCAGCATTGTTTTCCACGAGTAATCCCATTGACATGCATTTAACTCCATAGCTCTCAACAGGAACCATTTTTCTATCTGTGAAAGAAAGAACGATAAAGTGATACATTATGGGGCAATTGTATCTTTGAAAAAACTTAAAACATGGACATCAGGATGCTCACTGGGAATCATATCAAAGCCTAGAAAGCAAATGTGATTAGCCTGGCTGGCTATAATTCTTCCGAAGGTAAACAGATTTTTCAGGCACGGAAAATTAAAGAAAGTAAGATAATCCACCGATTCTTGGGAACTGACTTAACTTATCATGCAGGAAAATAAAAAAAAAGTACACTCGAGAAGGCACTTATAATATTGGACCAACAAGAATTTCTTGGAGATTGATAGGATTATTGCAGTAGCGCTTAAATTCAGATATCTAAAATGGAAAAAATACTTGAACCAAATCAAGTCGACCACAATAAACAAATGTAATTATCAGTGAGAGTAATGATGGCCGGTTCAGAAATCTATTACACCGGTGAAGGCTAAAAGCTAGTTTAGATTTAAATAAGGGTAGTTCAAGCAACAGGCAGGCTTAAGACAGAAAATACGAGCATATCCATATCCCTGCAACGAGACCCCTTGGTCAAGGACACTGTTTTATGCTAGTTGAGCTATGCTATATTAGTAATTACAAAAGGTTATAAAGTACCTTCAGTCAACTCTGGCTTTTGATGGATTTTCATCATAATTGGAACATTGGGTCCATATACATCAGCATCAAGTAATCCGACATTCAGGTGACACTTGTTTGCTAGTGCAACGGCCAAATTTACTGCCACCCACCGAATTGTATAAGAACAACCACCACGTAGTAACAAGTACGAAGGATTTATTAGTGCCTCAATAACAGACTAGAAATCTAAGTGACGATTATTCACATAAAGCAATAAAGAAGATAATCAGAAACGTCCAAAAAAAAAAAAAAAAAAATCCCTTTTTTAAAACCACCTTCGATCAACTTTAAAAATGATGCATTCTGGATTACTCCTGGAGTCTAAATTGCGTTTCATTTTGGTCCTAAACTCAAAAGGACGCAATTAAACATTAGAGGTAGACAAGAATGGAGAAAAATGAAGATTATGCAAGGGAATCAGCTTGATTAGCCCACTTGATTACCTAAGATTACAATTAGAAAAATGGTCACCGTACCAAAAACCTAAAATTAAGAAACAGGCAACAGAGCAAAAGAAAGTACCGGCAGTGGTGGACTTGCCCACACCTCCTTTGCCAGAAGCAATGGCTATAGTATGCTTAATTCCATCAATTTTCAGCTCCTTTTTGGTGGCGGAATATCCTCTCACACCTCCAACCCTCTACATGAACATACAGAAAGGCAATCACTGAATTCAGCCTCCATTTTGATTAAGGAGGTAAATGAAGGACATGTCAAGAGAACCGCGAAGCATTAAAGGAAGCTGAGAGAAAAACTCACACGTTTACAGGAGAGGAACCATGACAACCGCTTCATGAATTTCTTACTAGTAGAAAACGCCAATAAAGAAGAACTTCTGCCTACACAGTCTCGATTCTAAGCTCCAATTCTTCACTACAAATTATAGGAGACGACGGCAACAGTGAAGGACCTACGAGACAAGGAGCAATCGTACATTTGGGCTCTCAGCGCCCTTGTCAGCCCATCCGGCCCAATAACATTTAATTATCCAAAAAAACACTATTAAATAAAAGAAAATTAAATCTTTTTTGGGGTCAAACTGCAAAATTCTATTTGACCTATAAACTTTTAAAAATTATGAAATAAATCATTAAAATTTTAGCTGGAGGTATAACTAAAAAATAATAATTTAGTGCATAATACAAAATTTTAATTTTGTGAATAGTATATTATTGTATTTAAAAAAAATGGTTAAATAGGTCTCTATTAAAAACAAAATTAAAAGTTTAATAATTAACTTAATACTTATTAATTTTTTTATATCAAGTCTTACTTAATACAATTTGGGGTGTGAGTGTGATGATGCTGCTACCCCCACCCCCACCCCCACCCCCACCCCCACCCCTTTGTGTATGCATTATTATCGGCATGAAGTTGGCAGTTGGCAGACTGGTGCTACAATGATGTACCATTTTTGCATTTTTCCTTCAACATCACTTTTTTATTTGGAAAAATTATATCAAAAGCACTTGATTTTTTAATTATATCATATCAGTTTCCATTTTTAGGTGATGCCTTCTTCCCTCTCACTCATATTTTGCTTACATTTATTTACATTCTCCTTTTTCTTCTTCTTTTCTGTTCTTGTGGTTGCTTCTCCTTTCCCTTTCGGTTGCTCAGTATCCTCCCCCTTCAAACGACGTAAGCATATTATATTCATAACATTTGATTTCATGATACGTAAGTTGTTGTTATGGGCAATGTCTGTTTGCTGGATTACTGTTGTCTTTGATTGCTTATGAACATTTGTCTGCGTTTTTTTTTATAAAAGTTTTCTTCCGATTAAACAGCCCAGCTTCATTGGTTTTCCTCAATGTCCAGACAAATTGGTAGTTGGGTTTTTGTGGGATCAGGAAATCTTATGCATTGTCGTTTTCTATCTCCCGTTTATGCCTCAGTTCTTCTTTCTTCTTAATACAATCGTAGGTTTAATATCAAATATTTTGAGATTGGGTTTGTTTTTTTTTTCTTCTTCTCGTTTTGCTTTCAGCTGAACTGCATTCTGGTATTGTTTGAACGTCTGTATTGCCATATTCTTCTCCAAACCACTTTTAGGGCGTTACCTCTGGAACAAAGAAAAGAAAAGAAAAGAAAAGAAAAGAATAGGAAAGAAAATCCTCTATGAGCACTCAATCTTCTTTTTTATCATTGCCTTCAGAGAGGAAAGAATATACTGCAGTTTTCTCCATTACCCACATGAATCAGGAGTCAGTTTGACATATTTTTCCCTCAAAACTCTATTCTCTTGCTACTTTTCCTTGCATTTTCTTTTTCTTCTTTTTGTAAACAATTCCTCCGCAGCTGGATTTTGTCTCCCTTGCTAAACATTCCATACACCATTGTTTTCGTTCTCGATTTTTTCGGTTTCTTTCAAGATAATTCCGCTTTGATGGCCAACTTTGGGTGATTTTTTTCCGGGGTTCAATTTGTATATCTTATTTTCCTTTTTATGTTGGTATTCACATTAGGTGATCCAATTCAGGACAGGATGTTTAAAAATACAATCGAAACATGGGAGGATCGAATAATGTTCATCGCCTAAAGGTTTTCTGGTTGGCAGAGAGATGGTAGCCTCATGAAATTCTAGAGCAATGGCAGCAAAAGGAAAAGCATTTCATAAAGCTCAAAGGAGTGTACAGGGCTTTGCAGCCATTCTAAAGTCTGCAGCTTGTGAATGGTTTCTCATTTTTCTAATGCTTATTGATGCTTTGTTGTCATATGTTTTGACTAAACTTGCACGTAGTTGCAACTTGCAAACGCCTTGCATTTTGTGCTCCTGGCTTGATCATCTTTTGGGCAAAGAAAACCCTCATAATTATAGGAGTCTCCTCTGTACCAACCATAGATTGGAGATTTCATCTTTAGTTTCGTGCTACAAACATAATAAGCTTGTTGATGCCAATGAGATGTGTGATGCATGTCTTTGTTCATTTGCCTCAACAAACAATAAACCCAGATTCAACTCCAAAATGCAAAAGTTGAGGCTACATACTGGTGGAAATGGAGCTCGTGGAAAGTTACTAAAAAGGGACTCGATTCCTCATTGTATTAAGACAAGGCCTTGTTCTTGTTGCAGTAAGCCTTGGAAGACAAGGCCTAATGCCCAAGGAATGCTGCAACTGAAATCTTCTGTGAATATGGCCCCTAAAACCAAGATTCCTTATCCACGCTGCTTGAATAGTCCAGATAGCTTCAAACAGACGAGGGATAAAATTTTTGGTTCAGTAACCTTACATATCCTGGAAAAACTGGATTCAATCTGTTGTCTCATGTAGGATACAGTGAGCTGAGAATAACCTCCGATTCTGAGTTAGAGGATGTGCTTCCTGAAGAAGATGATGATAAAAGTTTAATATATGAAAAAAGTGAGCTTACAGAACATTCTCTTCTTCAATCTATAACACAAATTCCACTCAAGCTTCATTGCAATGATTATGATCAGGTTAAGTCATCCATTAACTTTGTTGATTCGAGGCCTTCATCTTTAGAATCACATGTGCAGGTTGATGTGCAAAAGCCCCATGACGTGACATCGCTTGCTTGTGATGCTAATTTTCATGGATTGAGTGAGTTGAATTGGCTGCCCCGGCCAGATAATCCGATTGCCAACCCTTCTACATGGGCCGAACTTATTTCACTGGATGATGCATCATCCCCTGCATCCAATGTCTTGGGACTTTATTGCGCGAATTCAATGGAGAAAAGTGAGCTTACAGATTCTCTCAATCAGGAGTCCCCTCTCTCTTGCTCGCCCGAGTTCATCACATTACATCACGACCCACAAATTGTGGGAAAGTTGGCAACATGTAAGTCTTATTTCTCTGTTCATGCCTCTCCCCATGTGGTAGACTCTTCTGGCTTTGCTTTCCCTTTTGTAGTGTGCTTCTCCTGCCTATAGAATTTCTCCTATTTATTGTCTGATTTCTTTAACCTTGTTTATATATGGCAGCTGAGGAAACAAGAACAGATAGTATGGAAATTGCATCTCTCAATCATTCAGAATTGATAAGCACAAAAGTAGAAATGTTTCGTGATAGTGACAGTGAGTCCTCTAAGAGTGATGAGAAACATGCAAATCATAAGAGTGATAGTGAGTCCTCTGATAGGGATAATAAAAATACAAATCATGACAGTGATAGTGAGTCCTCTGATAGTGATAAGAAAAATACAGATCATAACAGTGATAGTGAGTCCTCTGAAAGTAACGAGGAACATGAAGTCAATTTTAATGCAAAACAATCTTTCGAGAAGGAAACTGATATAGGTACTAATGATTTGAAGCAACCTCCATTGATTAGCACTACCTCTGCAGAATGTTCTAAAACTGGTGAGGAGGTTTACAAATCAGCTATTAAGAACGTTAGTGATGGCATGGATCATAGCAGTGCTAGTGAACGGGAAGTCTTCGATTGTTCGGTAGGTCAATCTTTAAAGAATGAAAGTGATCTAGTAGTCAATGATTTGATGCAGTCTCCTTTGATTAGCACAATAGTTGAAGAGTGTCCAAAAATTGATGAGGTGGTTTATGTATCAGATAATAGGAACACTATAGATGATATGAACCATATCGGTCTTAGTGAGTCCTCTGAGAGCGATAAAGAACAAGAAAACGTCAATTTTTCTATAGAACACTGATATAGTTACTAATGATTTGAAGCAGTGTCCATTAATCAGCACAACCGTTGAAGAATGTCCTAAAACTAACGAGGGGGTTTATGAGTATGCTATTAAGAACACTAATGATGATATGGACCATGACAACATTAGCGAGTCCTCCGAGAATGGTAATGAATATGAAATCTTTAATTTTGCTACAAGACAGTCTTTAGAGAAGGAAACTGATATAGTTACTCAGGTGACCTATGAATCTGCTATTAAGAACACTAATGATGATATGAACCATAGTAATGTTGATGAGTCCTTTGAGAGTGATAAGCAACAAGACGTCTTGAATTGTGATACAGGACAACCATTGGAGACGGGTCCTGATATAGTTAGTACTGATATGGAGCAATTTTCAATGCAGAACAGTCTTGTTGGGCTTGTTAACCAATCATCCTCAGATGATGAAGGCCACAATTTTAACATTTCTGACGATGATTTAGAGAAAGAATCTTCCGGTGAATTCAATATAATTCGGGCATTGGATCGGTCGGCATCGATGGAATCTGTTGAATCACTAGATGGAAGCAATGTAAGTGAAATTGAAGGTGAAAATATGGTGGATAAGTTAAAGCGACAAGTTGAATATGATAAGAAATGCATGAATTCTTTGTATAAAGAGTTGGAAGAAGAACGAAATGCTTGGGAGGTTGCTGCAAGTCAAGCGATGGCCATGATTACGAGGTTGCAAGAGGAGAAGGCTGCAATGAAGATGGATTCTCTTCATTACTTGAGAATGATGGAAGAGCAAGCAGAGTACGACGTAGAAGCTCTAGAAAAAGCAAACGAACTCCTGAATGAAAGGGAGAGAGAAATCCAAGAATTAGAAACAGAGCTCGAATACTACAGATCTAATTACTTGATGACACAATAGTCGAGTCTGAACATGAACAAAGTGATGGAGCAAATGAAGAAGATACCATTGCAGAACACCATGAATATACTGCCAATTATTCCTTCAAATCAACGATAGCGGAGGCGTCAAAGGGAAGCAACAGATCGTTGAATAACCAAACTTCATCGTTAGAATTTGAAGATGAAAAGGTGTACATCCAGCTATGTTTGAAGAGGTTGGAGGATAAGATCAACAAAATCTTTGCTAATAGACTTTTACCAAGGCTTCCTAATTGCATAGATACTGAAGAAGAGGCGAGACCGGAACAAATAGGGGAAGGGAGCGAAGAAAATGGTCCATCCATACACAAAATTACCTGTAATGGAAGAGTGACAGCAGAAGAAGAGTTTGGGAGTGAACAAAACTTTGGCAATGTGAAAGTTGAAGTAAGCTGTGGAGACAAAAGAGGGGGGGAGGAGATTGACTTCCTTTCTCTTGCGAATAAAATTTCAGAGCTTACTGGCAGGTTGGAAGCAGTACAAGCTGATTATGATTTTCGGGAGCACTCTCTTAGTTCACTTCGCTATGGCGAGGAGGGATTGCAGTTTGCTTACAATATAGTTCATCAGCTCCATGAATTGTGTAAACTTGGGAATAGACTAGATCCTCAGTCTGCCTCCTAAATTCTTCCTGCACCATAATATGGTAAGCATTACTAACGAACACAAAAGCTTATATCTGATGCTATTGTGAATGTTTAAATGCAGCCAGCAGATAGTATGATCCTGTACTGTTTTTGCTAAACCATTTCTTGGTATAGTTTCTGTGGATAACTTAAAATGGGACTCAGCAATCAGTGCGAACCATCATCATTAAAAAGGGTCATGGTTCATCCCTTTTGGCTGGGCTGCAATGCATGAGCTTGAGCGTGGACATGCCAGATAAGGATTGGAGTAGAGGAAAAACAAAGGGTATGGTTGAAAGCTGAGTCTTCCATGTTAGTGGATTTTTACTTGTAAGAGATGACGTCAGTAAAGTCACTTAATGACACGTGTCGAAATCTCATGGGTCTGTTGAGTTTAAGCGGTGTTGGTTTGGACTTGTGTCGGTTGCCAAAGTTGAAAATTTTAGCACCAATTTCCAATTTTAATAATTTTGGACAATTCTTTAAAAATCAAAAGACAAAAATTTGGTTTTTTTAAAAAAAAACACAATATAAAAGGTAAAGCCACGCTTGGGCTCCGAAGTGCAAATTGGGAAGCACATTGAGACCACATAATGGTAGCTCCATTGTTACTCTCCTTCCTCTTCCTCTTCCTTCTTCCATTACTTTTCTTCTTCTTCTTCTTCATCTTCACCAAAACCCCAACTTCCTCTTCTACCCCTTCCATTAAACTCCCCAGAGCATTCCCCTTAGTGGGTTCCTTCTTCGCTGTCTTCGTCAACCGGCACCGCCGTCTGGAGTGGCTCTCCGACATCCTCCAAGTCTCCCCCAACGCCACCTTCACCCTCCACCGCCTCTTCGGCCAGGCTCAGGTTTTTACGGCGAATCCCGCCGTCGTACAGCACATTTTGAAGACCCAATTTCATATTTACCAAAAGGGAGATCCGTTTCGCTCTGCTTTGAGCGATTTTCTTGGCGACGGCATCTTTAACGCCGACGGTGAGAGCAGGAAATTTCAGCGCCAAGTTTCTAGTCATGAGTTTAGCACCAAATCTCTTCGGAAGTTCGTTGAGACTGTCGTCGACGCCGAGCTCTCCGATCGCCTCGTCCCTGTTCTTAACACCGCGGCCAGGGCCTGCTCTGTTTTGGATTTTCAGGATGTTCTTCAGCGGTTCGCTTTTGACAACGTTTGCAAGATTGCTTTTGGGTACGTACGCTAATTACAAAAAGACGAAAGATTGAGTTACAAATTTTGTTTTCTATGATTTGACATATTAATTTTTAGTTGGTTATAATTTGAACTTGTTAGTGGTTATAATTCGCCCGTAAAATGTATAATGGTAGTTTGTTTGGTAGGAAATTCTTTCACTTTATAACTATAAAATTAAGGAAGAGACTAAATTTGAAATTTAAAGCAAATCAAAATAACTTTGATGAACAGGTATGATCCAGCTTACTTATCACCATCATTCGGTCAATCAAAGTTCGCAAAGGCATTTGAAGACGCAGTTAGAATCAGCAGCTTGAGGTTCCAGTCTTTGGTTCCAATTTTCTGGAAGCTCAAAAAATTTCTGGACATTGGGACCGAGAAAAGGCTTCGAATCGCGGTAGCCGAAGTTCGAGGATATGCAAAGAACATCATTGAAGAAAAGAAAAACGAGCTCCAAACCAACTCTTCAATCGCCTCAGTCGACTTGCTCTCCCGGTTCCTCAGTTCCGGCCACTCCGACGAGGATTTCGTCACCGACATAATCATAAGCTTCATCTTGGCCGGACAGGACACGACCTCGGCGGCTCTAACCTGGTTTTTCTGGCTGTTGCCAAAATACCCACAAGTGGAAGATCGAATTTTGGACGAAATTTGCAACAAATCGGAGGATTTTGGTTATGATGAAGTGAAGAATTTGACGTACACTCATGCGGCTCTGTGTGAGAGTATGAGGCTGTATCCGCCAGTGCCGGTGGACGGGAAGCAGGCAGTGGCGGACGACGTACTACCGGACGGGACGGTGGTGAGGAAGGGGGAGAGGGTGGCGTATCATCCGTATGCGATGGGGAGGATGGAGGGGATTTGGGGGAAGGATTGGGCGGAGTTTAGGCCAGAGCGGTGGCTGGAGAGCGGCGACGATGCGGCGGCAAAGTGGAGGTTTGTGGGGAGGGATAACTACACGTATCCCGTGTTTCAGGCGGGACCGAGGATTTGTTTAGGGAAGGAAATGGCGTTTATGCAGATGAAGAGGATGGTGGCCGGCATTTTGAAAAGATTCCGAGTGGTTCCGGCAGCAGCGGAGGGGGTGGAGCCCAAATTTGTACAATACATGACAGCAAAGATGGAGGGCGGGTTCCCGGTGAGGATCGAGGCACGAAGGGCTGAGGGTTGACATCTATTTTAACCTCATTATGTCTCTCATCTATATTATGTTTTGAAGTACAACAAACTTGGACACTTCACTTATCTCAGATTATCAATTATTAACTTATAATTTTACAAATCAATATATTAAATCTATCAAATTATATCATACTTTTGGTTGGTTCATTTGCTTTTATTATTAAAATACAACACAATTTTGAATTTTTTTTTTATATCAATTTATTCATACATCAATCTGTTTATAAAAATTAATTAAATTTCTTTTTCATAAAGCTAGATCTTTTTCGATATTTATATATAGATATCAAAATAAATAAACCCATAAATGAAAACAAAATTAGTTTTGAAGACTTGACTTGACAACTATATTATATTGCCGATTTCTTTATTACTTTAAAATTTGGTCGTCCTGTTTTTAGTCTTATAATTATTACAATTGCAAGTTTTCTTAAGGTTGTTGGGTCAAGTCAACGTAGACAAGGCGAGTCGTTGGCTGCTACTGTTAGAATATTGACTTCTCACTTCTTTTTTTCTTTTTGAATAAATGCTTGTTTTCTCGTTGCAACCACTCACATTGGGCCAATTTTTGAAGCCCAATCCATTTTAGATTAAAACGAAGGCCCATAATACATTGGGCCTGAGTTGTGATGAACCTACCGTGACGTGTAAATATTGCAAAAAGAAAGGGAAAAAAAAAATGTAAATATGTTCATCAAAATGATTTTAAATGATTAGTGGCAAACATACAAAAATGAAACACATTAGTGAATACATAATTAAACATAAACAAAGATAATGCCAAGAACGTCGGTTAATTTATTTGGGATTTTGTGGATAATATGAAGCGTTAAGACTCGGCCCAATACCCACCGAAATGCTCCCGATTCATGCGAGCCAAACCCTAAAGTTCAACCCTTTTTTTTTTATATCATTCACATCAAAGTGCCAAGCTAACTCTTTTCAGTGGAAGATATTAAAAGAAACTAATAAATCGATCCCTTGTTTTCTTCTGATGTTTCCGCGAAATCGAGACGACCCTCCTTCTCCATTTCAGATCCCTCTTCACTTTCAGGTCAGCTTTTGAACTCGTTTCTTCGAGCTTTTTGGACTTTGGATCGATTTTGCCCCCTTCTCCACTTCACCTTCTAGCTCTGAATACTTGGATTTGTTGAATTGGGTAATTGGGTAATTGGGTGTGCTGTTGATTGTTTTGTTGATGTTTAAGCGAAGATCTGTTGATTTGGAGAATTGTTGTTCGACGAGCCACTGAAAGGGTTCTAATTGTTTGTGTTGAATAGTTTCGTTACACCCTTTTTAATTGATTTTCATTTCCTTTCCTTTCTTTTTTTCTGGTCACTAGAGTTTTTCCGACCTCTGCTTGCTATGCGAAGGTGATTTTAGAAGTAGAGGAGGTTGGGTTTCTTCCTTCTGCTGACTCCATTTCTGAAAAATGGGTGAGAAATTTTGGGCGAACGAAGAAAAGAGGGTTTTGGTGGAATCAGTTGTTGGTAGTGAAGCTTGTGAGTTCTTGATGTCGTTGGCGTCTAGTAATATCTTAGCTGAGGACTTGCAGTTGTCTCTTGGTGATTTTAGTGTGAATCAGGGGCTAACCAAACTTTTGGATGGTTCAAGTTGGAACTATGCAATCTTTTGGCGGGTGGTTAGCTTGAAATCTGGGGCCTTGGCTTTAATTTGGGGAGATGGGAACTGTAATGATGAAAAGATTGGAATTGCAACTCCTGGTGGGGATGGTCAGGGAGAGAAGAAAGAGGAATTGAAGAGGCAAGTGCTTCAAATGCTTCAGTCCTCTTTTGGAGGGTCTGATAAGGATGGATATGGGGCAAGGAGGGATGAAGCGTCAGATATCGAGATGCTTTACCTAACTTCAATGCACTATAAGTTCATGTGTGACTCGGGAAGCAGTCTGGGGGAGTCGTATAAATCCGGCAACTCTGTATGGGCTTCGGATGTAACGAGTTGTTTGCGTAATTATGAATCCAGAGGGTTTTTAGGGAAAATGGCTGGTGTCCGGACATTGGTCTTTGTACCTGTAAAGTTGGGAGTTGTTGAACTTGGTTCCATTAAATCAATTCCTGAAGATCAGGGTGTTGTAGAGTTGGTTAGAGCGGCCTTTGGGGGATCAAACACTGCCCAATTAAAGACCTTCCCAAGGATCTTTGGTCATGAGTTAAGTTTAGGTGGAACTCAACCTCGATCGCTGAGTATTAACTTTTCACCAAAGTTGGAAGATGATACAAATGTTTCTCCCGAAGGTTTTGAGCTGCAAGGTTTAGGTGCTAATCATGTATTTGGAAATTCTTCCAACGGGGGTCGAAGTGATGATAATGATGCAAAGATGTTTCCACATGCTCAGACGAGACTTTCGAGTTTGGAGTTTCCGAGGGACGAGTCATCTCCTAAAGGGGATGACAGAAAACCTAGGAAGAGAGGGAGAAAGCCTGCTAATGGGAGAGAAGAACCATTGAATCATGTGGAAGCAGAGCGGCAGAGACGTGAGAAGCTTAACCAACGATTCTATGCATTAAGGGCTGTTGTCCCAAATATCTCTAAGATGGACAAGGCTTCTCTGCTCGGCGATGCCATTACGTATATCACCGACCTTCAGATGAAAATTAAAGTTATGGAGGCTGAAAAACAGATCGCTAATGGCAGGCAGAAAAGTGCAGAGGTTGATTTTCAGGCAAGGGAAGAGGATGCTGTTGTGAGGGTGAGTTGTCCTCTGGACTCGCACCCTGTTTCTAGAGTTATCAAAACATTTAGAGAACACCAAATTGAAGCTCAAGAATCCAAAGTTACGACCACATCCGACAACGATAGAGTCATTCATTCATTCTCCATTAGAACTGAAGGTGGTGCTGCAGAACAGTTGAAGGAGAAGCTGCTGGCTGCCCTATCAAAATGATATCATTTGTAAAGTACCTCTTTTATATATACATCAAGCCAAGCCTCAACATGTTGATTTTCATGTAGTTTCTTTACTTTGTTGCATTACAATGTGGAAATTTCTTATTAGTGAAGTCTGCAAAAACCAAGTTACATAATTCCTTGTATGTTTAATGTCTAAATGTGGCATCTTCTATATTGGATTGTTATAAGTTAATGACAGATTATCAATGAAACTGTGTTTAAATCTTCAGATCAATTTGTGTGCTTTGATTTCTGCTCTGGAAAATGATTTTCAGAACCCATTTAGTCGATGATCAAGATTTCCTATTGACATTCTTCATGGCCCTGAGTTCAAGCTTCATGTTAAAAACTTGAAGCTGAGATGTCGGAGATGTCGGAGGTGTTCGAGGTGTCGGAGATGTCTGAGATGTCCGAGGTGTTGGAGATGTCTGTCCAAGATGTTTGAGATGTCCGACATTTCTGAGATGTTCAAGATGTCGGAGATGTCCGACATTTCTGAGATGTCCGAGATGTCTGAGATGTCCGAGTTGTCTGAGAGGTTCGAGATGTCTGAGATGTCCGATATGTCTGAAATGTCTGAGATGTCTGAGACGTCTTAGATGTCCCAGATGTCTAACATTTCTAAGATGTCCGAGATGTCCGAGATGTCTAAGATGTCCGATATGTCTGAGATGTCCAAAGGTTGATTGTAATGCGGATGAACGTTGAAATTCAAATTCATGATTTAAGTGAGATCGAAATTGAAAGTCCAAATTATAATGCGGATGGGATTAAAATGAAACTGAAGCATAATAAAGCAAGCTAGCTTGTTCAAATGTTGATGATAAAAGAAAGTCAGTTTGTGAACCAATTATAAAAAAGTAGGAGTACTAGGTAAGGGGAGTTGGATTATTTTAGGAGTTCTTTTGTGTTTGAACTCAAAAAAGTTTTAATTATTTAGCATTTGAATAATCTTAGGATATGTGCGAACAGTTTGGTCCAAGCTACGTGTCGTTTGATTCATTCTAACGTTGTTTTCAACCTTTCAAACAATATTACTCCGTCAAATTCAGAACCAAAAGTCTTTGGTCAAACTACACCCACAGACAAAAACCAAACGCCCTCACATGTATATATATAAACGCATACATCAACTCCTTCCTCTCATTCTCATTTTGCTTACAAACTTCAAACACAATAGTTGGTTTAAACTCCAACGTTCATCACAGAAACAGAAGAAGAAGAAGATTTAGTTTGGTTCATAGCTTTTGTGTCGAAATTAAGATATGGGTATGTCTAAAAGAGTTAGCTTGGTGTTCTTTGTGCTGATGTTCACCATTCTGTTACCTAATCCTATGGAGGCAGCAAGGGTTATGAGCGGAGACAAATGGATGAAGGCGAAGCAAGATATAGCCTTTGTGTTGCCTATTCAAGTCCTGCAGCGTGCCCCGGTGCCACCGTCCGGTCGCAACCCGTGCAGCACCATTCCTGGGCAAAGCAATGGCCGATGCACCCTCCAGACGATGAATGTCGCAGGTGGCCCTGCCCGCTTCGTCCAGGCGCCGCCTGCTATTCACGACCCGGCTCCCATTGCCTCAGCTGCTCAAAGTTCTTGATAGTGTCTTTCAATGGTGGAACCATGGAGGTTGGGTTCAGTTCAGTTTCAGGACGAAATTCTTTTATTTGGATTGGGGGCATCAGAAAACAATTGGTTGCAACCCATGCAAATTTATGTTCATTAATAGTGTTTCTTTCTTTATACAAGTCCTTGATGGACTGTATTATTAAATAAATGATTAGTTCATTCGTTAAACTTAAATCTAGCCTCTTAATTTCTTCAACAACAGCTTCTAACCTTCATAAAATCAATTTTATATCGTCTAAAGTGATCCTATCGATATAAGTTTATTTTATTCATCCTCGACTTTTATAGATACTTCATCTTTATTAACTCATTATATATTGCGCAACTCCAAATAATATTACGTAACTCCAAAATATCGAACAAGGTGCAAGATTGATGGTTAATACTAAGTTGCAATGATCAAGATGAAAAATTCTAAAACTTGGTGAAAGAGTCATAACATACTGAATTATATAGCCATGACATGGAAAGCTAGTTGAGTCGTGTAATAGGCTAGTGAACCTACGTATAGTTCATTCTATCAATATTTAACTTATTTTGTAAATATTAAAAGTTTGAACGTACACTTTTTGTTTGTTGAACTAAAAAAAAAAAACGTGTGGATAGCTTATAAAATATTGCAAGTATAGTACAAGGTGTGGGCTTTGTTAGACAATACAACAACTACATGCTTCAACGTCCAAATATTAAGTCAAATGAAAACGACAATATTTCATATATATTTAATAATAAAAAATGTAGATATAAATATCGAAATAGCGGATATTATTTATTATTACGTAATTATTCCAATTTATTGTTTTTTTTAATAAAAAAAAAAATAAGAATCCTTCCATGCATATCTAATAACACCTTCACAAAGCGTTGAAAGGGTAAAATATAGCAATTTTATTTTTTCAAACCACAGCTTGAGGCATAAGGAATTGAGAATATTAGGAAAAATATGAAATACACTTGAAAATCTAAATATTTTCTTTTTCGTGAATTTTGACGTTGACTAAAGAAATAAATAAATAAATAGTTCGTTTTTGTTGGCTGCTTGATGGAGACCAATTCAGCTCAACCCCAACACCTTCACAAACCCTCTACCATATACTTCATACTACTCGCTTTTGTAGAATCAATCAATTTTTAACCTTTTTAATAACAAATTTATTCAAAAGCGAGACTTTTATTGATGAAAATTTCAAGTTTTCAATACATCTTAAACCCTTTTTTGTTCTAACCATTTCATCCCTTTATTCCGACATAACCTATAGCCTTTTCAATTTTCAAACAAGGCTTCGTCAAAGCTCATGTTCCTGTTTCATGCTAAAAACAAACCCTAAACACATTAATCACCAAACACCCATAATATGTATGCGACATTTCCTGTCTCAAAACCATATCTTAGACACAGAATTTGGGTTAATCTTGAAACCATAAAGATGTGATTTTTTTCAACAAAGATTCCTCTTTTATGTTCATAATCCTATTGGTTTGTGCTCAAATTGAAGCCAAGAGACCATTGAAAGGAGAGGGATGGCGGAATTTAAGTTCTCAGTCACTGCAACGGCCGCCGGTGCAAGGGAATGTTCCTTGTGAATTGAGCGGCATGAACGTTAAGGTCTTCACAAATTCTTGAATCGACTCGGTAAACAGAAATGAGTGTTTTTAACTGTGTGGAACTCGAGGAAAACGATGTTGACTTTATTGAACAAGAAAAGGGGAACATGGGCTCTGTTATTTTCCTGGAGGAAGCTCCAACGAGAAAATGCAGAACCTAAACAACTGTTTCTGCATTCAAAACACCTTGTTCCAACAGCTCTAAAGTTTGCTTCCATACTCAAATAATTAAGGAAGACTGTTCGGTTTGTAGGCTGTTTACTTGGACAAACACTAAGATACCAAGTGTTGAGAAGAAGTTGTGAAACACAGAATCAAAGTATTTGACAATCCCACGTTGTTGCAGACAAAACACCAACCATGCTTGAATGTAACATAAAAAATTTATGTATTTTATCTCCATCCTTGAACAGCTTATACACAAATGTACAATATTTATGTTCGAGTTGATAAATTTATTTCCAGGAAGAGAAAAAAAGAAAAAAAAGTTTGGCGGTAGATCATTCTAAACATGTACATAAAGGAATGCAAACGTATGTGCCACTTAGCTATCAGGGAACAACAATCAGCATCAGCATATGCCTAAATCTGTAAGCAATAATGAGTAGTTGATAGCAGCGGAGGTATTATTTACATTTCAGATACGAATGGTACACATAGCTGCAGTATCGAAATCCATGGGGTGCTGAAAAGGCGACCTGGTAATGAGAGATCTCCACGTCTTCTTCACGGGATCGTAGATTTGCATGTACAGCAATCCTCCTTTCTTATGATGTCGTAGCCTTCGAGCTTCGGCCGACTCTGTCTTCAGAAATGATATAACATATAATTCTCCATTCAATGCAACAAAGCCATATGAGGAGTTGAAAGGAGTCTTTCTAGGTACCCTTGACTCTTCAACCCATCTGTTTGATGTCATTTCATATCTAAAACATAGGAGATGGAGATCAGAAGATGACAAATCATAAGAAACACTTGTCCCAGAAACCAGAAAAGGTAAAGAAAACAGACATTTTTAACAACATTTGATGAAGAGAGATGAGTATTATGTAATATCTTTTCTCCTCCGCACAGAGATAATACAAATTTGGAAATCTCTTCTTTTTTTCTTTCCCAATCAAGCACCCCATAACAACATTTGGACTGAAACTCGATTTGCAAGTCAAGAACAACAAAGGGAGGAAATCTTAAGTTAACCTCAGAGATCAAATTAAATAACTCAATTCTTCCTCCATTTTGGCGTTCTTCTTCTTTTTGCCAGGCAGAATGAGTGTTGAATACAGACCTGATCATTCCAGATAGTTAATGAGCTCACTCCAAATAAATTCTTTCAACTGGTCATCGACACCCTTAATGTGAGATTCGAGTGCCAGCAAGGACGCTAGCCTCGAAGGGAGGTGAATTGTAAGATCCTACATCGGTTGGAGAGAGGAACGAGTGTAAGTGAGGACGCTGGGCCCTGAAGGGAGGTGGATTGTGAGATCCTACCTCGGTTGGAGAGAGGAACGAGGGTAAGTGAGGACGCCAGGCCCTGAAGGGAGGTGGATTGTGAGATCCCACCTCGGTTGGAGAGGGAAACAAAACATTCTTTATAAGGGTGTGGAAACCTCTCCCTAGCAAACACATTTTAAAAACCTTGAAGGAAAGCCTGAAAAGGAAAGTTCAAAGAGAACAATGTCTACTAGCAGTAGACTTGGCTGTTATACTTACATAAGAACAGAACATGTGTTTCTACTTTCTTAAGGGAAAGCATCCACCTTGCACTCAAAAGTTGAAGAAAAACTTGTTTCCAAATCCAGAGATTGTCTCATGCAAACTAAGGCATTCTAAGAAAGTAGTTTAATGCTCTGAATCCATTTTTATGGGATCATATACTTCTAGTTTGCCATTAGTTTTTCTCCATTCAAATACAACCATAGGTTTCCACAGTACAGAATGAACATGTGCAACAGACACTTGCTTAAGAACAAAGTGATAAAAGGCATTTCCATAGTTAAGGAAATAAAAAAGTAATCAGTCATAAAACCAAAGCAAACACTAAAAGTAATCAATGAAGAACTGAATTCTTCCTCAAATTTTGAGTAATTAAAGAAGAAGAGTAACCTGAAGAATTCATCTCCATCAAGCATGAAAATCCCAGGTTGTCCATGGTTATGATGATCCTCAATCACCACAATCTTCCCTAGCCTCCTTCTTTCCCCTTCTTCCCACATATCCCCAATTTGCCTCCACCTCCCACCGCCATTGCCATTGCCATTCCTCAATTCCAACACCACTGCATCTCTGTAATACTCATCCACAGGAAACACTCCTGAAATTGTCCTCGATTCGCCATACCCACCCATCACCCAAAACTCTCTCTTTTCTCCATTTCCCACAAAGAACCCAACACACCCAGCGCGAAACCTCGGCAACCCATCAAGGGCAACCCACTCGTCTCTCTCAACATCGTACCTGTTAAATCATTGGTACAAGATTAAATTCTTACATTAACCAAACCCCACGTAAACTATTGAGTTCGGTAGTGATTTAACCATACCTTTCCACGGAGCTCATCCGACTCCCTGCCGCCGCGAACATCGTGTGTCTGGACCCACCTCCAGCCACCAGAATCTGACCGGAACCAGGAACCGCCGCACACGCAAAGCTCCCTCGCGGCGATAGCATCGGGGAGATGGGTTCCCATAAGGAGGCATAGAAATCGAATCGGAAAGCGGAGGAGGAGGAGGAAGGACGGTCGATTGGATAAGAACGAGTGTCGAAGAGAGACCCACCGATGACGTACAAGTGAGGACCGAGGGAAATTGGGGTGAAATTGCAGAGCCCATACACATGGGGGTTGCAGGGCATAGGGGGAAGAGGGCACCAAGAGAGGTTTAGTGGGTCGAACAGAATAGGGGAAGCGATTAAAGGGTCTTGAGGGAAAAAGCAGAGAAGGTGAGAGAGAGAATTTGGGTGAGTGAATCGAAGGGAAATTAGGATATTAGAAGAGAAGAAGAGACGCCATGATTTGCAGGTTGATTTGAGGCGAGCATGGTGGGAGTAAGGGAGAAAGGAAAGAACTAAAGCCGCGACATCATTGGGAAGACCTGGAATTAGAGTGGAGATATCATCAATGGAGGAAGACAGTGAACAAAATTGAGGAAGAGATTTCATTATCGCTCCGCCTAATTAACTCTGTTCCTCCCTCCCCTTCCCTCCCCTTCCCTTCCCTCCCAATCCCCCGCACTGAATGAATAGCACGCAAAGAAAGCAGTCATGGGTTTTTGACACAGATTGTTGACACGTTTGTAAGAATCAAAGATCAATCATTATCAGTGGCATGGATCATTTTCTTAATTGCTCAAAAGGGTGGATTTTTATTTCAGCTCATCACCGTCTCGAGTGCAATGTGAGGCCACGTGTCTGAATCTCATTGGTTTCCTCAAGTTGAAGTTTTCTTCAAAATATATGTCAATTTTTTTATAATAAAAAAGAAGTATTTTTATTTCTTATTTTTGTTTTAAGATTAGTTTAAGTGTGTGGCTATCAAACTAAACTTTAAGCCTCATTTGGTTGTAAATTATTTTCATTTTTATATTCTCGAAAGTAAAAAAGAACACAAAGAAAACGAAGAAAATATGTTTGTCAGACATATTTTCAAACAAAAAAAAAAATCTTAAAATAGGGTATTAAAAACAAAACAAAACAGAAATTTGTTTAGCTTTGGAAAACAGGCATCTATGGAACTGAACTTTTCCAGCAAATTTTTAATTTTGATTTACTCTTAATTGTTTAATAAAAAAAATGTAGTCCTTGCTGTGAATTATACTATCTTTATCCAACTTAAAAACAAATATGATCATAAAAGATATATTATCAAATATGGCAATATGTTTTTCTACCCATTTCAAAAAAAAAGTTCTTTCCTTACTCCATATTACAGATTTGAAATAAATAAATAATCATTATGATTATTATCCATCTAACAAATCTTAACCTATCAAATTAATTAAATTAATTAAATAAATGGAGGTGAAGACTGATAAATCAATTTGTAACACCCCAAGTTAATTAGAGAAGAGAACAAAATATTTTTTATAAGAATATGAAAGGTCTGGTTGTTGTGTAGTTTTATTTTAAAATTATTTTGTATATTATGGGAAGGAGTGCAGTAAGGAGTTAAATAAGGAATAATAAGTTATGTGGCAGTCCTTCCCTCTTGAATTGGCAAAAAGCAACTTCACTGCCATGCTCAAGTGTCCTAATTGTGTTGGCTGCTAAGTAGTATCCAAATATGCCTCCACACATCTCCTTCTTACTACAACTAATACCTCATTCACCCCTTTTTCATTAATAAGCCCTTCCCCCCCTCTCTCTCTCTCTCTCTGGAGAACAGTTTTCATTTTCATCACAAATTTCATACTTATTTGTGTGTTTTGTGTATCAGGTTTGAAGTTGGGGCATGGAGGGAGGTGAGTACAGGAGCATGAGTAATGGGAAGGTTGTGAAGAATGAAGAACAACAATGGGGTTTCGCCAAACAAGAAACATTTTCAAGCGATCAATTTCTCCATTGGCCTGCAAGGAAATACACTTGTAATTTTTGCAGGAGGGAATTCAAATCTGCTCAAGCTCTGGGAGGGCATATGAATGTTCATAGAAGGGATAGGGGAAGATTGAGATATTGGTCTTCTTGGATGCATAACAACTCATACCCTACCCCTAGTTTCTGTTTGCCGCCTCCACCGCCATCTTGCTTCAGTTTCAGACCAAGTATTGAGAACAGCTCCTTGAGTTGCATTGAGGGAAGTGGGAGCTGTTCAAGGAGCAATGAAGGAGATGAAGATGCTGATGTGGATGGGGTGAAGAAGAAGAAGAGGAAGAAAGGTTCAGTTAATTTGGAGGGGAAGATGGGGAATTTGGTAGGTTGTTCAAGTGAGGATCTGGATTTGGAGCTACATCTTTAAGTTTCTATGTATAAACTCCCCTTGTTTTGTTAACATGTGTTTTGTGTGCCCTTTTTTCTTTACCTAATTTCTTTTTTATGGAAACTTTGTTGCCTTTATACTCTTATTCACAACTTACCCTCTCTTTTATTTTTAATTTCTTATTTTCTAAATAAAATAAAATAAATAAATAAATAAATAAAGGAAAAAAGAGCCAACTAGGTTGTCTTTTTTAAACCCTCAGCCGCCGGACACTATTACTCCCTCACCTCACTCCGACCCTTCACTCACTTGCTCAACTTTATTCGCATTTTTAACCTATTTAAATATATTAATTTTAATTCTTCCAATTAAATATATTATTTATTTATTTTTAATATATAAAATATATTAATTATTAATTTAAATATTTCAACAAAAAAAAATTAATTAAAATTATCTTTAGACCTTTACTGATAATAAGCAATAAGCATTAATAAGATGTCATAAAGTTAATTAATCAAGTTTTTCACTCCATATTTGATCAAGTTCTTAAAACGATAGATATGATAAATTTGCTACAAAAGTTGAAAATGTAAGTCCTTACCCGTAAAAGTTTGTAACTAACCCAAGATTAATATTGGATGGCACATCATTATCTTATAAAAATATTAATATTCTCCATTAATGAATTTATAAAAGAAGATTAAATATTTGCAGTATTACAAGCTTGTTGTATAAGACGCTCCTCTCACATATCTCTACATGAATGATTGGGTCGTATTAATAGTATTATTACGATAAGATTGTGACTTTATCCGCATGTTATAAACTTTTTAGATTATTAATGTAACACGGTAAACCTTTGATTTCATACCATATGCTATACATAATATAAAATAACAGATTATTTTATTAATAAAGGATAAAATATTTAACTACAAAAGGTAGGAGCTTTAGACATCCTTAGTTTTTCTCGTTGCCACCCACTATGCGCCTCCGACCATTGCGCCCTTCTGCCACAGACGTCGTCCCTCCGTCTCCGAAACAAACGTTGCATGATCGTTGTGTAGGTGGCTGCGCACAGACACTTTTGACGACTGCGCATCGCCCATGGTAGCAGTGACCGACACCCAACACAAACAGTTTAAGGCATTAAGACTATAAAATGAAGGATTGATTAGGACATGCCTAAATTGGAGGCAAGCATTCAGGTCATTTTGTCAAACAACTTGCCTTTATAATACAATTAATTAACTTTTGTATTATACTCTAAAAGCTTAATGCCAAAATGACAAATGCATAATTAAAAAAAAAAAAATAATAATAATAATTACTTAATTAATTATATAGATATGATCTTGGCCTGCAATATGAATGCAACAATGGAAAAAGCAACATAATTACATATGCATGCAATGATGCACATGAACTCAACAGAGACAGGGACAGAGAGAGAGATTGTCAATAGTCAATACCCTTTGCAAGAAGACTGTTGAATTGTAATGAATTGTAATGAATTATATGATGAAGTTTGATTGATTGTGAGGGGACAAAAATGTTACTTTCTTAATTATACATAAATCTATACAACATTCCATCTTTATATACGGTTAAGTAGTTAACGTGGTCATGTTGCAAGGGATGCAGAGAAATGTTGAGATTACTGGGTATGAATTCGAATACGAAATCGTAATTCAAACTAAAAATGATTATGGTTGGTCTAATAATCATGATTTGTATGATAGATATGGGAGAAAGAAGTTTTAGAGGGGAAATCTTCCCTTTGCTGAGAATGAAAGCAAGTGGAGGGTGTGGGTGTGGGATTTTTCATTATACTCTATACCTTATGATTTCAATATTTGGTGAAACCGTATAATGTCCAATTACAATTACAATATTATATTCATTCTTGCTCACCACCTTACTCCACAATGTATCTCATACGTATCTTTAACATCTCATATAATCTAATGTCCAAAACAACACCCTAAGAAGCAGCTCAAAATTAGGTCATTTTTGTCCCAATACATTATGAGCTATCACTTAATACATTATGAGCTATCACTTAATACATTATGAGCTATCACTTATATTTAACATCACCCAACACCCCCCCAACAATTTCATCAATTAATTAAAATAATTTTACTCATATTAACTAATATTATTATAGGAAGCTGTCCATAGTCAAACAATAGTACGATTAATCATTTTAATACTTCGATAACTTCAATAAGCCTGTGTCGGTTTGATCCAATATTTTATTTCATTTCGAAACACTTCTAACATTTAATTTACGAACCAAATTCTCCTAAATCGATCCATGTTCTAAGCTCGGGGTTATATTATCGTAGGATTATGCTAACAAATTGTGACATAAAATCGAACGCTTAAAAAGGAAAAAGAAATATTTGATTAAAGAAACATAATATTGTCTCCAAAAGATGAATACATCAAGAGCCGGCTAACTAATGGTTGTCTCTCCACAACCAAATAATTTATTTTCACATTTCTTCTCCAAATCTCATCTTCATACACAAAACCTACCCCTAACTATTATATTTCTCTCTCATTTCCTCCTTTCCAACACCCTCCCTCCCTCAAATATCTCTATATATGTTACCAACCAAACTCTTCTCCCATGGACCCTAACCATATCCCCAACGACGACGACCAAGATCCGAACTCGAAAACAACCACCGAGGAGGTCGAACAAGCCAACGAAATGGGCAGTGGCCGCTCCTACGAGTGCGTATTTTGCAAACGAGGGTTCACAACCGCTCAAGCTCTCGGCGGTCACATGAACATCCACCGCAAAGACCGTGTGAAAACCAAGCCTAATACTACCAATAATAATCCCTCCAAGCCCGAACCCTTCGCCCACCATTCAACTCTCCGCCCAACCACGCCACTAATCTCAACATCCCATCACCACTCCTTTCAAACCTATTTCCCCACTTCTTCCACTTGGTGTTTGGGTTCCACTACTTCTACTACTACTACTACTCCCTCCCACGATCATCAATTGGCGTATCTTCACAACAACCTCAACATCAACAACAATAATAATAGCACTCCTCAAGCTTTGAACGCGTTCAAGGAGAATTGGACGAATATCAGCCTCCCCTCACGCTCGCCTGCCCCTACTTTGATCAATCGTCGAGACAAGAGATCAGATGGTAACGTTGATGACGAGGATGACGACGATGATGATAATAATGATGATGAACTTGATCTTGAGCTTCGACTTGGTCACGATCGGTAGTAGACGTAATATTATATTTTTCCATTGAAGCATATGATATATAATTTGTGTGTGCAGTTATATATATATATATGAATATATATATTTTTGTTGTGTGTATAGAGATGGGATTTTATATTTTTGTTGTAGTGAGAGAGAGCATTATTTGATTTTGGAATAAGGAAAAGCAGTAGAAATTGGGATGATAGAGAGATATTATACATAGCCGCCGTCTACGGGTGCCGGCCGGCAGGCTGCTGCTGCTGCTTCTGCCGCCCTCTATATGTTTTTGTAGGATTGGATGCAAGTTTGATTTTTGTTATTTTTATTTTTTTTATTTTTTTAAAAAGCCCTAAACTTGATGAAAGGGTCTTTCCATGGGATTCATTTTTCTTATGAGTGTATTTTTTTTTTTTCCATTATTCTTCTGCATGAAATTGATCAATATCTCTCTTTTATTGAATATTCATTTTGGTGTATATCTCTTTGGGGTTTTATTTATTTATTTATTTTTGTGAAAAAAAAAAAAAAAAAAAAACTTGAGGTTGAATACTTTGGATTGGATTAAAAGTAGATGGGGGAGTAAAGTTGGTTTGCATCTAAAGGCTCCTACGTGACATGATTATTATTTTTATAAAGAAAAATGTAGATTTTGTAAAATAGAAGTAATTAGAGAGATAGAGAGCATTTTAATGGATGATTGCATGTGGTGGGCGTGCCGATGTTGTTGCAAATTCTTGAAGAAATACATAATAAACACAAATTAATTACTACACACACTAATAATTAATGACACATTTTTATACGAATTTTAATTTATTTTTCACCAATAGTGATTATTTATGTTCATTTTTTGTTTTAAAAAATAAATTAGCTATGACTAATTTTTCATCAGGCGCGTTATAATAGTGAAAACCCGAGAATGAAGCTAAATAGTTACTATTTATCTCAAATAATTATCTATATATATATATATATATATATATATATATATATATTCAAATTCATGTTAAATTTTAGATAACAAAATTAATCGATAGTAACAATCCTCTAGTCTGAGACTTTGATAAAAGAGAAAGACTTAGATTTATGTATTTTTTACATTTATGGTTTTAAATTGCAACAAATTAAATTTTAAGAGAAGTTTTAATAATAAATTATTTTGTTTACCGAAACAAGCAACAAACAAGCACCAGTGGTCTAGTGGTAGAATAGTACCCTCACATGTTTTTTAGTTTTAGTTAATAAAAATATCTTGTAAAATAGTCACATGAAACCGGCTGTGCAGGTATTTATCATGAAGTAACTCACTCCTTCGCTACTTGAACTTCAACAAACCGTGACTTAAAATATTAAAAAATATTGGAAAATATCAATTTTTAATCCTGAAATTTTCAAGACGTTAATTAAAATGGTTGATTATGAGCCTTAGTTTCGAGTAAACTTTAATCTTCATGAAATTACTGAATATTTGGATTTTCAGTTTTATGAAATTATTTTTGTATTAAAATTAGTGGATGAATTCGACAGAAAAATTAAATAAAAATCTTACCTAAATACATACTCAAAATTGATGAAATTATAAGTTCATGATGGGCACTCTTTTTTTTTTTTTTTTTTCCAAAAAAAAAAAATATAAACTTTATTTACTCCTTCAGACCATTCCATCTTTTCTGTAATTTGGGTTCAATCAAATGAAATATCATGTTAGTCAGGATATCTATATAATCAGGGAAGGCAAATAAAACTCTGGTGTAACAAACTGGTTTGCTGATTATATTCATCAATGTCAGCTTAATGGAGAGCTGCAGATGATATTTTGGTTCCAAACTCGTTCCAACTTCAATTTTGGTACACAAGGAAAACATATTCACACAGGCATCAACAGAACAGCTATGCCAATGTTACAACTAATACTCTCATAGAACTAAGCAGCAGTGCTGATCATTGTCGTCCATCCAGAGCCCGTGCTCGACTTCTTTTGATGATATCCAAATGGAAGAATTACCTTGTGAGATAGTACACAATGAAGAAAATCGCCACGAAAAGTACGACTAGCGAGAACATCTTCGGGCTCGACTTCGGATCAAATACCTAAACATATTGAAATTAATGTCAAAAACGATGAAAAGGAGTATCGAAAGTGTGGAATGAATAGTTCTTGTGAATATGGCAATACCGTCTTGAATCGATCCATAGTGCCCGACAACACTCCTCTTGATGAATCCATATCATTACCCTGAACCAAAACATGCAAGAAATTAGTTCTCAGTTGATAATAACACTAAGAACAGCGTAAGACACTTGAGTTGACATAATACCATCCTATCCAGCATGCGGTTATGACTCTCCACCTCCTCATTTATGTCACCTGTCAACTGTTGAAATAACACTTTCAATTTGAATGCGATTCAGGAAACAGAATATATCGATCTCGGCCATCATTACCATTTCTTTGCTTCAAAAATAGCATAGTTTATGTTTTCTATCAATCATATATATTTAGTAACAATCCCTCGTGTGTTTTTCTTGAACAATATACAATCACAAGTTGGAAAGTATTTTCATCCTCTATGTTCTCAAAAATAAATTGCAGCATATTATAGGTGCAGAATTTGTTCACAATAATTGCAACATATTCTACGTGCAGAGCTGATTCTCGACAATAATTGCAGCAAATTGTAGGTGCAGAACTTGGTCTCAACAATTATTGCATAATGTTATAGGTGTGGAATTCTTTCTCTGTTTCTACCGACTCACTCATCAAAGATTAGTGACTAAGACTGGGTAAGAAATTAAATACCCTTTTCAATAGAAGGACTCTGTCTTGCAAGCCTTCCAATGCTGTTTCATTATCCTGTTCCTCAATTTCATGGGAGGAGTATGAAGATGAGGCCCTAACACCACCCTCCTCAATGCCATCAAAGAGAGAAACCCTATTGTTACGTAGTTCCCTGCACTCCAAGAGATACTATTACAAGAAGAACGACCAGCACATAGCGAGATCAACCCAAGGTTCAGTTCATAAAAATCAACTTGGTACTAAAAAATACATTCTTCAGTTTGTGATTAAAAAAATGAATTTAAGAACTTCCATTCAACTATCAAGGGTGCATGTGCATATAAGTGCATGAGGGAAAGTAAATTGTATTTTGACTACATTTTAACAAAGAATTGAGAACTAAAGATTCAAAAATCAGAAAATGTCCACACTCATTGCAAAGATCAATTAAAATATAAGAAACAAAGTTTATTTCCACCATAAACATTTCACCATGATTTATCTTCGATAATTGAGTACATCCTGATAATTCTGGATTAGTAGACAATTATCCAAAACGATATAAGTTGTTAATGTTAAATCACTTAACAGTACGACTTATACAAGTGCAGGCATAGAAAGCCATAGCATAACATAAAGGGGCAAAAGTTACCAATCTATAGAATAGAGATCTTGAATTTCACGACTATATAGTATGAAGAGTCTTAAACAGAAAGAAGAATGCTTAAAAATGATTAAAAAACCGAGCCCTATAGAATCAATGGGTCATTCTAAAATCACCTGCTAATAAAAGGTATACGGCAGAAAAATGAAGTAAAAGAGTACACTTCAGATGTTGCAACGTTCTAATGCATTTGGACTGAAACATTCCTCAAGAGAATTCAATTCTAATAATAGAAGTAAAGTCCCAAAACTTGGAATTACTCATTGAACCCTTCTACCAGATACGGACTCAGATTTATCGAGCTATCGGTGTATCGAGATCTAGTAGCCAATAATATAGCAACACAACATTGAATCGTAAATGTAAATTTCACACAAACAAGTAACTGGCGTCACGCGTGGTTTGATCGATAGGAAAGATACTTAAATGACCTGCAGAACTAAGATAAAGATTGAAAGATTCAAGAAAAACCTTCTGGCGTTCATGGCTATCTCGGGACGAAACAGATTCCACGCACAGCCCTATGTGTTCTTGGATTCGCAATCAAAGATTATTCGATCTGTTGAATTGGCGCTACCCTGTTGAGGATTTGCAGATTATTAAAGTAGAAGTTGATCGGAAGGAAATACAATTAAATCAATAAATATATGGATGCAGCAGCAAAGAATCGAAGAGAAAAGAACATCGAGAAAACGACTTCGAAGATCACGAGTGGAAGAGGAGTTGAAATTCGAGAGAGATTTAGAAGGAAGGAGATGAAAGAAAGACGTACCAATTGTCGGGCAGCTGAAAGTTTGAGAATCGACGGAGCGACGGGACTAGGAACGGTGACGAAGAGAGACGATCGGCGAATCTTGACGGGGAGAGTAAGAGATAAATACTAAAATCATTTATTGAAATTTTATTTATAAATGTTATTTTATCGAGAAAAATAAAAGAAAACCCCCAATTTTATGTCTAAAACATTCATCTTTTAATATCCAATTGAATTTCTTGTAACAAAATTTAAAAATAATTTCTAGTAATAAAAATAAAATTCTAATAATTATTATTTTCTGGACGCTAAAATTGAAGTTATAGTTAAAAATAAATTAATTAATTAAATAGAGATAGAGAGAAAGTTGGTTTAAATTGGTAAATATTAAGAGCATGAAATTGAATATTAAAATATTAAAATATTAAAATGTGGATAAGATCAAAAGAGTATTCCAAATGTATGCCTACTTTCTTTTTCTATGATATTGTCCATTTTTTTTAATCATAACTTATTAAATATATATATATATATCAAAATCACTATTTCCAAAATTAAAATAAAACTAAATTCCTATTTAATTTTCAAACTTTTAAAAGTAATTAATAATGGTGCATTTTGTGTTTAATTAGTTTATAGAGGTGATTGATATCACCATCATTCATTCAGGTGATATCAATCTGCATGGATTAAGTGTAGCTTCTCTACTCCTGAACCAACATCTTATAAACCCATGAACATGAACAATGACAATTGAGTGATATGGGTCATTTTGTCAAACATGATTCATGTAATTGCTTACGATTCAAGCCAAAAGCCTGAATTGAATGGCGTTCTTATCTTTTCTCAAATCTTCTTCCTTTTTTTTTTTCCTAAAAGTTTGTGATGTTGCATGGCTGCCATGTGCATTAGTGAGGTGTTTTGCTTGTATCATACGCCCACCACAAGCTGGGAAATTGTAGACAGAAAAACGAAGCCTTGTTTTCTCTGAAAATCTTGCTGCTGTGTGATAATGGTGTTGTTTTTGGAAGAAGCAGTCAACTTTGTTGAGCTTGGTGACGATGGCTCCACCATCTCTGATGACCCTTTGTTCTTCGAAGAGGTGTGCCGATGATGAACAAGCTCGTTTAACTCATATCCATCCATGTCTATTATATTACCTTAATTATTAATTAAAAGTTTAATGTGGTTTCAATTATTATGTTTCCAAAATAATGAATACACATATATATTCGGATCAAAGGCTGGTGGGGACACACCATTATTTAATTACAAATTTACAAAGCGGAAACCGACAAAACGCCGCACCTATTAGAACTGCGGCGGCGTTGGTTCGGCGGAAAACAAAAAACTTAATTACTATTTTATCCAAACTATCACTCACATTTTCCTTTTCTTTTTATTTTATTTTATTAAAAAAAAAAAAAAAAAGTATTGACCCATAAACAGCCAATTTAATGGTAGGAGTTCCACCTACAATTCTCTTTCAATTTTATAATCAATTAACCTTATCAACCACATTTCATATAAAAATACAGATTATAAATTTAAATGGTTTATTTTATTTTANATCTGTTTACACAATTGAAAAACCTAAAAAACCTATTTACAGAATGAAAAAAAAGAAGAATTGGGGTGTTATGAAGGCAATTAATGAAGAGTGAAAAACAAAAAAGAAGAATATATATTAGGAGATAAGGCATGAAGGGATGTCCTCCCCTAACCCTACACGCAGACCTTCCATGTCTCCCTTTCACACTTGTTTATAGCCCACAAAAGGCCATCTCATTAACCTTTAACCCCCACGCCCAACCCTTCGCCACTGTCTCTAATGGCGTCTTCCACTACAGCCAATTCTCATGTCTCTGCCTCTGCCTCTGCCTCCCCCTCCCCCTCCCCTTGCGGAGCATGCAAGTTTCTGCGACGAAAGTGTGCGCCTGATTGCATCTTTGCTCCTTACTTTTGCTCTGAACAAAGCGCTGCCAGATTTGCCGCCATTCATAAGGTGTTTGGAGCCAGTAATGTGTCCAAGTTGCTCCTCCACGTCCCTGTTCCTCATCGCTGTGAGGCTGTTGTCAGTATTGCCTATGAAGCTCAAGCTCGCATTCGTGACCCTGTTTATGGCTGTGTTGCTCATCTTTTTGCTCTCCAACAACAGGTATTTATTTTATTTTTTGGAACTTAGATATACCCTAAACCCGATTAATAACCTTAAATGGGGTTTTTATTTTTTTGGGTTTTGAAGGTGGCGTACTTGCAAACACAGCTGATGCAAGCCAGGGCTCAACTTGCACAAACCCACATGCAGATTCAATGGACCGGAATCCCAAAGTTTCCAAATTATCAATCCCAAGTAACCAACTCTGCAGTTTCCCCACAGACCTCTCTGGAATCAGCTGCCAACAATGATGAAGCTCAATTTCAACAATTTCCTACAAAAATACCAGCTTCCTGTCATGGTGATGTTGGAGAGCTCCAAGCTTTAGCTCTCAGAATGATGAGAAACTAATTCACTTAATCAAAAGGGTGTAATTTGTTTAGAAATACAATCATTTTGATACTCGTATAAATAATATCTTTGTTTAGTGAACTATGTTCGAATTATTTGACAAAAAATTGTATATATAATGAGACGAGACACATTCATTTCTAACCGTTGAATTGAGCAAATATGATGTTTCTAGATGCAAGGCTAGGGTTGACAAAGAAAAAACATGATCCCAACATAGGGATTGAGGAAAAGGAGGTGAAAATTAATACAATNAAAAAAAAAAAAAAAAAAAAAAAAAAAAAAAAAAAAACAAAAAACAGACGAGGTTGGTGTGGAGTGGAGGCTTGTTGTTTAGGGTTTACACGTTGGGAGTAATAATTAGGGGCAGCTAAGCTTAGGTACCTTTAATTTTGGTGTCCCCATTTAAGCTAAGTTTGTATTGACACAACCAACCAAAGTGTCCCCTTGATTGAATGCATCATTTCAATGGACAATGGACAATGGACAAGAAGAAGGCCACAATTTATTGGGTCAAATAATAAATGGCCTGCTTTCCATTTTATGATTGTTCTTCTTTCATTCATATTCTTGTATATAATCATCAGATTAGAAGAAAGCCAACAATGAACTGCCTTTTGCTTTGTATTGCCAAAATATTATCAACTCGCATCCCAAAATTGATGATTTTGTTGATACACAAACAAGGTAAAGAAATAGGAGAGTTTTCCATTAATCATTTACCAACGTCGAGCATGACCAAAAGCGACTGATTGTAAATCATCAGGCGACTCATTGAAGCTCCATTGTTGAACATTTGAATGCAGATGATCAAGAGTATACATGGAATAGTCTGAGGTTTCTTCAAAGCTTCCATATGATCCACTTTCCTCCATTTTTGCCATGTGATGTTCATAGTTCCCATTGGATTGGGAATTGATCATAATGCGATAGTTCTCATCATAATAAGGGTTGGATGCTGAATCTTGAGTCGGGTTCGGGTTGAATCCGGGCGTTACGTTCGAATGATCCGATTGAAACCAGTTATGGAGATCTTGGAAATGAGATGGAATCTTTCTGCAATTCTTCTCATTCACCCCACCCCCGTTGTTACTTGAGCCGTTCATCATGCTCTCTGCTGCTTGTTCCTTCAGAGAAGCAAGCTGTGCCTGAAGACTCACAACCTGAAGTAGGGTTCCATCGTTAATAACTTTAAAACGCGTCGATTAGAGGAAAAGTTTGAATTTTGATGGCGACCCATTATTTGAATGGAAAAGAAAAATGTAAAGGAAGAAGGACCTGTTGTTGAAGGGCAAAGATGTGAGAAACGCAGCCATAGATGGGATCTTGAAGGCGAGCTTGAGCTTCATAAGAGATGGTAACAGCAGCCTCACAGCGCTCAGTAACAGGGAGGCGAGCAAGAAGCTTAGACACATTGCTGGCTCCAAACACCTTATGAATGGCGGCAAAGTGAGAGGCTCCTTGTTCATGGCAGAAGTAAGGAGCAAAAACACACCCTCTGACACATTTTCTTCTCAAGAACTTGCAGGCTCCACATGGAGAACCAGAGCCTGTCATTAATTAAAAATCCTTTTGGGGTTTTGATTTGGGTGATGAATTGTTCTTAGGCGTTGAGGGGTCAGGATGGAGTGGAGTTTATAAACACTAGAGGGGAGAGAGGAGAAGGGGAGAATCATTTTAATATCATATCAAATGGGTTTAGGTTCCCTAAATGGAATACATTTGTGACTATTTTATTACTCTCGGATGACTTCTCTTTAACATCTCCATACGACAAAAGATGAGCTGCTTAGTTTCATCATTGGATTTCTGTACCCCACACCTCTTCTTACCCCCCCCAAAAAAAAAAAAAAAAAAAAAAGAAAGAAAAAAACCAAAGTGTGAGAGGGCACGACATGTCGACCACTAGTGCGCTATTATGATTAACTAATCC
Source organism: Cucurbita pepo subsp. pepo (assembly GCF_002806865.2). Lineage (NCBI taxonomy): Eukaryota > Viridiplantae > Streptophyta > Magnoliopsida > Cucurbitales > Cucurbitaceae > Cucurbita > Cucurbita pepo. The sequence continues at coordinate 280,029 of NC_036642.1, forward strand.
AAATATACATATATCTTCACTCATTTCACTCCCTTTTCCTCACTTTCGCAAACCAACATGTCGACCTTGCCCCCACCTCTCCATTTTCACTCCTTTTCAAATTATAATAACAATTTCTCAATTTCGTTCTTAATTTATTGATAATCATGAACTAAATCCCTCCATGTTTTGTATTAAATACATGAATAAAATAGTGAGATTTTTGAAAGATTAATGATTACAAATTGAGAATTAAAGGGATTAGGGTTTTGCATAGTAATGATTTGGTAGAAGATTAACGGTTGGAAGTATTATAATTAATTCACACCCATTATGTTTTATGGATATAAGTGAAGTGTATTAAATAATCCCCACCGGATCTCGAGCTAGTTAATTAATTTTTTTTAAAAAAAAATAACAAATTTAATTTCAGGGTTTTAGAAAGTGGGCTCAAAGTGATCGTTAATTGTAATTAAAACTGGATTAGTAGTGATGGAATATTCCTATGCCTGTGTCTAAACACTAAGCTATATTTCCAGAATTTCATTATGGGGAATAGTTCCTTATTTTATCCCTCTTATTTATTTTTATTTATTTCCAATAACGCAAAGTAGAAACACTTGAAGGTGTGTTGCATGTTCAGTTAATTGTGTTCCCAACCATATTCATTCATGGGTATTTTTATTTTAACCATATTCTTTATTATTTTTGGGTATAACATAGGTTGGGAAACAATTAATTGTGTCATTCTGTCTGGGAAAACTAAATTACATCCCTAACTTTCAGTTACTTCCATTGTCTGCATACGGTTTAAAACAAGACATTGTTGCAATCATGTTTCATTAAACTAACTTCAACCATTACACTCACTAAAACTTACTTAATTATATTTAAGTAAGTTACTTGAAATTGCAACCTCGAAGTTTGGTTAAAAGAAAAAGAAAAGGAAGTAGTGGTAGGCAGGCAGACGAATTAGAGAAAGCCACGTGGACAATGAATGGAATCTCTTCCAAGCATGCCTGTCTCAATTGGTAGTCCATTGCATAGACTTAGGGAAGCTACATATCTGATTTTCAGGACTGAATTATTTAACTTCCCCATGCCATATATACTTATAACATTTTAATTAACCCACTCAATCATTCTTTTTTATTTTTTATTTTATTTCATGTTTTCATGTCACATGTTCTTCTTACTTAAATTTATTATTATTATTATTATTATTATTATTATTATAATTGTTTGATAAATATAGGGATTCGAGTTTAGATTAAGTATATAGGTTTTAATCATTCACATAACCTATATTTGTACTACCATTTATATTTTAACTCTAACGTTCTATTCGATTATTAAAATTTCAAAAATTTTAATTCTATTTGTTTTAATGACTAAAATAATTTTAGGAGTAATATAAGATTAAAATGAAAAATAAAAGGAATTGGCATTTGGATGGGGGATTAGGAGAATATCTCAATCATTTGGGAGGCGACAAAAAGCGGAGAACCAGCTATGGTTATTCCTCGGGATTGAGGGATCACGTGCCTTCCCTGTGATTATTTCATCTCCGACACACCGCACGAGCGATCTTTTCTTTTTTTCCTTTTTCTTTTTTATCTTTCTCTTTAACTTTCTAGAAAATAGAAATAACCCCATTTTTTTATTATTTAATATTGGGTGGGGCCCGTAGGCGCTAGTTTCCACGTCAGTTGCAGCTCACCCAATTTCTTTATTATTTATAATCCAACATGATAAACACTTTCAAAATTTAGCGCCAAAAACTATTAATTACACGTCTTTTAAATTTGACTTATATATATATATTAATCTCTAAAATATTCAAAAACGTTTTTTTTCTCCTTTTCAATTTTGGTTTATTATTATAAAAAATAAAAAAAAAATTAAATTATAGAAACTAAATTATAATGTAAATTGAATTTCTCAAACTCTTTATAAAAAACTATAATTCTATAAAAATGCTGATGTGGTACTTCAGTTTTGAAAATAGCTGCTCAAAGTTTAATTAATTAATTGAGTTGAGATAATTTTAGTTTATTCATGGTGGAATTAGTTTATAAAGAAAGGAATTATAAAAAAAATAAAAAAGAACAGAACAAAGTTTGCCGTATGAGTGGGTTAAAAAATCTATAATTTACTCATAGGAAATTAATTATAAATTCATAGCTACTAAACTTATCTGAAGTAGCATATATTATTTGGATGGTCCAAATGATCCCTATGGTTTTCATTTGACTAATCATAGGGATTTAAAATAAGGGGGGGTTAATTACTTAATGATTTTCATTATTTTTATTAGAAATATTAGTCAAAGGCAACATGCTTAAAGAAAAAGGGACTTAGATTTAGAAATAGTACATTGAAAAATAAAAATAATGTTTTTTTGTAATATGAAATTAGAGAAAATTAGTTGGAAATTTGATGCTGACATTATAAATTGATGTTAAATTAACAACATTGGACTGGTCAAGCCGACACTGATGTTGCACATGGGGCCATTGCACGTGTTTGGATGATTGCTACCCTCCTTTTCTATTCTTCCTATAATCTATACACTATATATTTGCATCACTCTTTTTTCTATACTAAGGTATATATTTAAATACAACAGTATAGGGTAAACATAAAGTTGTAATAAAAGTTAAGAAAAAAAAGGTTAAAATGGAGTCTTGAATTTTAGAACTAAGATGAAAATGCAAATCAAAATTGAAGATCAAATTTGGTTAATTTGAAAGTTGTTTAGCAACATTGATAATTGTCCGTTTGTGAGTCTCCCTTGGCTCTTTGACCCAATTAAATATGAAAATACTGGAATTAAAAAAAAAAATTGAAGCCCTCAAAAGCCAAGCTATCATTCATATGAGTAAGGTTAAGTTGTAGAGTATAGTTTATTATTAATTAAAGTTGATCTTTGATATTTATATTTGTAGAGTATACTCAATGATTAAGAAATACAATCGGAAAATTAGATTTAATTGAATAAAATAACAATATTAAATATGAATGAGCATGTTCCTAATTTAAAAATGTTGGGTGTAGTTTGAATAGGGGGCAATGTTTCAAAGTTTGAACCAGGATATGACGGAATTTGATGTGATCGTTTCTAAGCCTGCAAGATTATTTGTAAAAAGAGAAGGGTTTTTGATGTTGATGTATATGTTGGGAGTAAGTAAAGAGGAGTTGAGGAGAAGTAAGTCCACAAAGGCGTTAATTATTGCAATCATTTAGTGCAAAACTTAGGAAAAGTTGAAGGATCACAGGTGGAGACAACCTTGGAGAAAATAAAGGGACCAAACCACACACAACTTAACCTTATTGGGGAGAAGCTTTGACCAAAACATTAACTTTGTAATGTAGCAATAATGTGTTACACCCCAACCCACAACTTTTGTCTCAGTCTCACTCAGTCAATTTTGGTTCCATTTACAGGTTTTGTTTTGTTTTGTTTTCTCTCCTTTTCTTTTTCTTCAAACAAAAGATGGAATTCCTTTCTGGGTTTTCGAGGATACAAGCAAGCCCCACAAACCCACAACTTTACAAAATTATTTTGACCAGAAGCATTATTGTGAAGTCCATCAAAACTTGGCTGTATAGCATTTCAGTGGGGAAGAAATATTTTTAACCTTCTTTAAAAAATTGCATCTTTGAACGGCTTCGGCTTCAATTGCTTCAGTCGTGTATGTTTCTTGTTTTCGGGGTTTTTAATGTTTAAAGACAAAGGGGTATTGGCTTCCAGTTTGAGCAATGTCTACTCTATGTCGGTAACCCTAATGCTGCCACCTACATTCAACAAGAGACATCAACATCAACATCGACATCAAAGGAAAGATGCCTAACTTTTTCTAGATTTCTTCTCTTTTTCTCTCTTTCAAGCTTTTTCATGAGTACAGTTCAACTCCAGCTTTGATCGGTCAGGTCAAGCCTCTCCCTTATGGTTGCGGAATGTTTATTTGATGATCGTTTGTTTCAGTTTAAACTTTCTTCTTTTCAATCATTGTCAGTGGTCACTTCACATAATTCTGGTTTCTCTGTTTCGTTTTCTCTGTTTTCCCCCCCTCTAATGGCAATATCATTTTTATTTAATCTCACTAGAGTTTTAACCAAATCAAGGCCTTTGAACTAACTACTCTCACAAATTTTCAATTTGAGCATGATTTTTCTAAGACAAGAAACAATTTCACAGATAATATGAAGAGATATATACGAAACGAGGATAGACAAAGTCTTAAGCCAAAAGAGAGTTTTCCGAAAGAGATGACAGAAAACTCTTCAAAAAGAAGACTATTTAGACTATAGTTACTAAAAGGACAAAAAAGTTCACAGCATTAAGGACTTTATTGTTACTCTCAGAACAAGGGACCTACAAAAGGCTCTATTGAATTGTAAACCTATAGTGTTAGAATCCTGGTCCATTGCTCAAAGTGCTCGAGGCCCATGAGAAGGACAAGAAGATATTCAAGTAGAAACTTGGAATTTAGGCGTCTCTGCAAGCCCGTGAGTCTCCTGTGAAACTATATCTTTATATACTGTGGCAAAATGCTTGAGAAAATACAAACCTAACTTGTCTGCGTACAAAGACCCCAGTTTTGTCTCTTTATGATCAACCTCCTTGAATTATAATCTCTCTTTGTACAAAATTTGATGATCTTTGCAAAGTTAAGTTTATAGCAAATTCAGAAATTTCAAACTAGTGAATCAGGGCAATTGATGATCAGTGAGACGGATGCGAGATTTTGTCTAGGATTTCCCCCCACCAACTTGATAAGGGAAAGTCAAACACCTTAGAACCTTCACTTTTCCAGCCAAATTCTACAAAAATTTATCTAATATTCACTGAGAGTGATTGACCATTAATCTTACAGCAGAGCTATGCAAGGCTTGAAGAATAGCCCCTTACCAGAGGAAAGCTACTTCCATTATAATGGAAATCGAAAGAGAAGATGTGCATATTCTTCGTTTAAAAATAGAAGAAGAAGAAGCCAGGAATACCCTTTTCCCCGCCCCAATCCAACCAACCACAAACACAGGAGAACGAGTTGGATTCAAATGGTATAGGAAATCCATTGCCTTATATGACATTATAGGCGACGAGTTTGATAAGTAGGTGTTGGTTTCAATTTTTTCCAAATCCAGCTCGTTCTAAAGAAGTGCATAATGCAGACACTATAATCATGTATATATTTCAAATATATGAGTGTTTCGTACAGAGAAGGAACAAATGACTAACCTGTTTTGGAATATCCATTAGCTGAGGTTGTTCAATCATATCGCTTCACTATGTCTTATCTCATTCCAACGACACGAGTTTCTTTCTGAAGTCTGTTTCAGTATTAGGATAGCGGCATTAGCAAGGTCCATATTCTTTGTTGTTCTTTAGACGGTAACAATAACAGAACTCGTAAACTTCTACAGTGTTACTTAGGCAACCATTCAAATAAATAGTTTGAGGTACTTCTCAAAGAACAATATTATCTCAAGTATCAACACATGAATTGATTGTAGCATCCGATAACGGAAAGGAACATGCAATGTGTACCTATCAGTGAAGACTTCTATCTTGCGGCATACATTAGAAAACCTCGAAGCTAAATCTTGGAGTCGCTACAATCGCATAGTCGAGACTAAGCTGTCAATAAGCTTGCTCAGAATTTCAAATCTGCATACACCAAAGCATCAATACTCATTCACCAAATATTTAAAGTAGATCTAAAGGCATCCAGCTATCGATAACAAAAAATCAAGATCAGAAACAAAAAATACTTACATCTCAGGAAAAATCTTAGACTTGACGACGGAAGCCCTAGATCGTCTCGATGGACTTGCATTCTGCCACGAATCTATCTGCCTTCTACTAATATGCTGCAGCTGATTATTAGATCCACGAACGCTCTCGGCAGCTCCCCGAAACCTCTGTAATCAAAAGCGCAAACCTAAGGTTCCAAGTTCAGCTAGGTAGCGCGGGCGGCATCTCCGGCGTCTTGGAGATTAAAGAATGTGAATCCCGAGTGAACGTTGGTTCCCGCCATTTTTTAAAAAAAAGATTTGGCTTGTTTGGAAACTGGATTTGTCTAGCCTGATTGTCGCTTAAGTGATACTAGTAAAACTAATGTAACCAATAAATAAACAAACCAAAAGAATAAATGTATTGTTGACATACCGTATCACAATATATTTAATATCGAGTATATCATTAATATATTTGATATTGATATATCCTTTATAGGAGTAATATACTTCCTTTCAAATCTACTACTCATATATACCATAATATAATTGATACACCTAAAGCCAAGGTATAGTAGATTTTCTCACATTTTTGGGTTAATCTTCCATCATTTACTATTTACTATTTTACTATGTTTGCAAACCCTAAAATCATTATTTATATTTGCAATCATTTTTTTTTAATTATTTAAGGCCACTTAAACCCTAAACCCCAAACCCTAAACTCATCTGAAATGGAGCGGAGATTTCTCATTTAGATGGGGAGGGAATAAGAAACATTTTTTTTCGTTAGATAAGTGAGACTTATATTCTTCGTCTTCTTCCCCTCCTCGCTAACCAGGCGCACACACACTATATATTATCAATTTTTTTTAATCATAAAAAACTATGATGTCATATTAAAATTTAAAAATTTAGAAATCATGTTTAAAAATATCTTTGAATATGTTCATGAAGATTTCTTTACAAATTTTTAAAAGAATAATAAGCGAAAAAAAATCACACAAAAATAAATGATTTTTTTTTTTGTGAGAACGGGTAAGTGGACGATACATCGCCTAACACACCGCGTAGAGTGGCCATTAAAGAGAAGATGAGACATAAGCAAGATAAGAGCCACAAGTAGACACGAGTGTCAAAAATAAGTTTGTTGAAGGGTGGAGTAGGGTCTCCAGCCTTAACTTCGAAATTCGTCCTTCCCTACTTTGTCCCGTGAACATCTATACCTAAAATAGAGAAAAGAAAAATAAAAAATTACCCATAAATTTGATGTTATTGAGATGAATGAGTTAAAAAAAACAAAGATGAATTAGTTGAATAGAAGAGACATTACAATATTTAACTCAATTGGATCAAATTAAAACAGGTGAATTTTGATGTTTCAAAAAGGAAAATAGATAAAGGCTGAGCTAGGAAGCCCAAGACTGGAACAATCCAGATTCGAATGTTGGGCCAGCCTGCTATTCGGAACTCACCGACCAAGTCATAGCATATCTATTTGGGCTAAGAGCCCATTTAGTGGCCCAATTTGTAGAATACTGCTTCACAATTATTATTTATTTATATATTNTAAAAAAAAAAAAAAAAAAAAAAAAAAAAAAGGAATTTGATCAGATACTCTCCTTGTATCTGTGTCAAATCCTTTTCTCATTTCAAAATTAAAAGTTCAAATATTATTTAGCTTTTCATAAATATTTATTATGTTGTGAATTCTTATATTCCAATTAAGACTCATTAAGTTTAAAATAATTGAAATTAAAATTTTGAATTTTTATTGAAAAGCTTTCCAATGTTAAAAGGTAATTNTTAGTTGAATAGAAGAGACATTACAATATTTAACTCAATTGGAACAAATTAAAACATGTGAATTTTGATTTTTCAAAAAGGAAAATAGATAAAGGCCGAGCTAGGAAGCCCAAGACTGGAAACAATCCAGATTCGAATGTTGGGCCAGCCTGCTATCCGGAACTCACCGACCAAGTCATAGCATATCTATTTGGGCTAAGAGCCCATATAATGGCCCAATTTGTAGAATAATACTTCTTCACAATTATTATTTATCTATATATTTTTAAGGGAAAAAAAAATATGGAATTTGATCAGATACTCTCCTTGTATCTGTGTCAAATCCTTTTCTCATTTCAAAATTAAAAGTTCAAATATTATTTAGCTTTTCATAAATATTTATTATGTTGTGAATTCTTATATTCCAATTAAGACTCATTAAGTTTAAAATAATTGAAATTAAAATTTTGAATTTTTATTGAAAAGCTTTCCAATGTTAAAAGGTAATTAAATGACCAAATTGGAAAAAAAAAAAAAAAAAAAAAAAACTCATATTTCACCACTTTCATCAATAATATAATCCACTAGGGTATATAATTCTAAGGAGTAAAAGTTATTATACAGTTTGACCTTTTCTTTTAATAATTTATATTTAAAAAAATAATAATATATTTTCATTGATGAAATTTGAAGCTGATGCAAAAAGAAGGGGCTAAGAGCAGTCTGCTCGATTAAGGCTGTGGAGAAGAGAAGCAAAGAGACGAGAAAGAGGGTAAGGGAATTACCCAAGTTCACGTTTCTTCACGTTTCTTCACGTTTCTTCACGTTTCTTCTGGGACTTCTCATATCATATTTGTTCCTTATTCCCAGCTTTCTAATTAAACGCACTCCAATTCTTACACCAGATTAATTCTGTAAATTTTCTTCTTTCCTTACACGTAACCCGAACCGCCCCTTTGATTTTTCTGCCCCCTCGTTTTTGATTCCGCCGATTACCTTCAATTCTTTCATTCTTCCCTGCTCTTTCCCCGATATTAATATCTTCCGATCATCTCTACTACTAATTTCGACTTGGGTTGCTCTTATATTCGGCTGCTTGGCCCCCTTCATTCATGTTTTATTGAAGGTAATCCTCATCATTGCATACCCACTTCCTTATTTTGCTTCCTCTTCAATTTTCGTGATCATCTCTTTGTGTGTCTGTATTATATGATATTCGTTTGAGCTCGAATGTTAGTCAATTGGAACCTTTGTTTAACTCTCAAACTACCTTCTTTTACAATTGTGGACGACCAATGAAAATTTTGTACCTTTTATGTTTTTTTTTTTTCTTTCTTTTTGCTAACTGATTCTGGCTATGATTCATGTTGCAAGATCATCTGCCTTCTCTCCCCCTTCCACCCCTTCCTCAAAATGCCCTGCGTGAGTAATTCAAACAAACCAATTTATAATTGTCATATTCAGACTCTTCTAGTCTGGTTACCTTAGTTTTGTACTCCTCTGGCTTTCTTTCCTGAAGCTTATCAATTTGACTCCTCTGCAGAATAAAATTTGTTATGAATACTAGTATTATGATGAATGAAAGTCAGGCTAGAACAATGTTCTAAAAATAGTTGAACCAAGAACCACCAATGTGTTCATCCTTGTCTATGCTGCTTTACACGAGGCACTGGAGATTTGTTGACCTCTTTTTCCTAAAAGAGTCCTCTTATCATCCAAGCTTTTTCGTGGATGTCCTTGAGTCCCAATGCCATACATGACCAAACTTTCATGTGCTTGCAATTACTCATAAATCGTTTAGTAATTTTTTGTATTTGACCAACCCACCTCTTGACCCTTTTTCGTTATTTGAGTTGAACAATATGGTTACTATATATGAAACGAAGAAAATTAAAAGACTAGTTATCGTGCACTTTGGTAAGCAACATTATTTTCAGTAATCTTTAGTAGCTTTGTTCTGTGGACTTCCTTATATTTTTGTTTCGGTATATGATATGTTGATTCCAGGTCGAAACCTATTTGTTGCTTGCTCTGTAATAACACTGTACAAAATACTCTTATTCTATGCTAGCCTTCCATTTTTAACCTTGTTGAATTCAAATGGAGTCGATTCTTGGAGGATGATATGTAATTGGTGAATGATGTACGATTAAATTGTTTGGTACTTCATCCTAAAGATCTTTCCCCTATCTTCCTCCATACATTATTATTTGGATCTTGTTGCTCAAACGTTTCTTGTTGCTATCTATTTCAACTTCTTTCAGGGAATGGACTTACTGTACCTGCCCACTGTCTATCTTAGTGAATGATGCTCAGTGGAACAAGAGGTGCAGATAATGTTGGAATTTTTGGATGGAAAGCTCGTGGCGAATCATCTTTAACGTCTTCTTTGCTTAAGGATGAGCCACAAGAGATTGAACTATCCACCTATGGAAGATTGCCAGACCCTGGTAGTGAGAGCCCTACGGGGCTTCTCGATGGGGAGCGTTTAAATGTGGAACCAATAGCTGACCTGGACCTATTCTTTGAAAGGATCTACAGCTATTACTGTGACAAAGGGCTTTGGTGCATCATAACAAAGTGGATAGTGGAGCTTATGAGTCTTGGCTTTACCATATGTTTTTCAGCATTTTTCTTGCTATTTGTTGATTGGAATGGTCTGCGTAATGCCAAGTGTGGGATGGATGCTGTGGAGTCTGGAACTAAACCGTGTGATCTTGCCAAGGAAGCTCTTCATGAGCATCCCTTAGACCATATTACACTGTCAAAAGCTATCATCCTTGGATATTTAGGCATATTTTCTGTTTATTGGATTTTTTGCTTTTTTAGGTTTTTTGCACAGCTAAAGGACATTTTAGGAATCCGTCGCTTTTATAACAACAGGTTCGTTGGACAAATCTTATCATTAGATTTCATGCTTTTAAAAATCTTGGTTAAATATTAAGTTTGATCTCTATGGTTTCAAAAAAGTTAGAAATCAGTCTCTATGGCTTGAAATGTTAGAATAAGTCCCTATATTTTGATAAAACCCTAATAAATAGTCTCTATGGTTTGATAAACCCTGATAAACAGTAACCAAATGGACTAATTATGAGATTTTATCAAACTATAAGGACAAATTTAGCTTTTAAAATCATATGGACTAAATTCTAACTTTCTTCAAACCATAGGGTCAAATTTGCAGTTTAACCTAAAGTCTATCTTTCCCATTTTAGTTACTTTATTATGTGCTTCAGTTTATGAGTGATCATAGATTCATAATAATACCTAGTCTATATTTTTTGAAGTCTCCACATATCTGACAATGAAATCCAAACTATGCCATGGGCAACAATTCTTGAGAAGGTTGTTGAGCTGCAAAGAACTTATCAGCTCTGTGTGGCTAAGGATCTTTCTGCTCATGATGTGGTTATGCGATTAATGCGGAAAGAGAACTACCTGATTGGTATGCTTAACAAAGGTGTACTTGCTTTTCCAATCTCAAAGTGGGTCCCAGGTGCTGGCCCGGTTGTGAAATTGGACTCTTCTAGGAAGCATTATCGATTAACATTGACAAAAAGTCTAGAATGGACCTTAAATTGGTGCATACTACAGAGCATGTTTGATCGGTATGTCTGTTACTGGAAATATTTCTCTATTATTTAGTAAATGGCTACAGCTAGGTCTTAGACAGATCAAACATTAAGAACTGATACATCTTTTGTAGTAATTTCCATGCGTATGTATGATTTACTTAACAAAAAATATATGTTATCCCGTCTGTATATTCATACTCTTATATCTCTCACCTTCACCTTGATAAACGTAAGTATTGGTCTAGAATATACTGTTGTTAAGAGCTAAAGCTTGAATTAATGTAAGCTTGCAACTTTTTTTTTTACCACAGGGATGTCTTAAATCTGAAGGCTTTAAAGATTTTCTTGCTTGCTATGTAGAATTCCTACTGACTGAAGCATATTCTTGTTGCAGTAATTACTGTGTTAGAAGGGAGTTCATATCCAATCCTAGAACGTTAAAGAAAAGGCTTGCGGTAGTTGGAGTGGTGATGCTCCTGCTTTCTCCATTTCTTGTCATATTCATGTTGGTATACCTCTTCCTGAGGCACGCTGAGCAGTTCTATAACCACCCAAGTACAGCATCATCTCGAAGGTGGTCAAATTTGTCAAAGTGGATTTTTAGGGAATTTAATGAGGTACGATGAGTCTCAAGATTTTACTTGGTAAACTTTATTTCTTTTTGTCATTTGTGAAAAGTTGTGTTGAAAATATTTAGGCTGTAACTTGTGACAGATTCATTATATGACACAACAAATGGTGGGATTTAGGTTGTAACGTGTCATGTGTGACAGATAATATTTCTAGAGGGGGGAGGGAGATTTTCAGTATTCATAATTGCTGCTATATCTTTGACAGGTCGAGCATTTGTTCAAACACCGGATCAATAGCAGTGTGCTTCATGCTTCAGAGTATCTAAAGCAATTTCCCTCTCCCATTATTACAATAATTGCAAAGTTCATCTCATTTGTCTTTGGTGGCTTTGCTGCTATTCTGATCATCATTGCTTTTCTGGAGGAATCTTTACTGGAGGGCCATGTAATATACATTCCATTTACTCTTAACCTCTAAACCTATGCCTAACTGTATACTTCAATCTCTAAATATATGTTCTTTTACCATTCAGATATTCGGCCGCAACCTCCTCTGGTATGCTGCTGTTTTTGGAACTATAACTGCTATTAGTCGGGCAGCAGTTACAGATGAAATTTTAGTTCTAGATCCTGAGGGGGTGATGTCTATGGTTGTCCAGCATACGCATTATATGCCGAAGAGATGGCGTGGCAAAGAAAATTCCGAGGTTATCCGACTAGAATTTGAAACCCTTTTCCAGGTAAATTCCTAGCAGTTTATCTCATTTTCTGTATGGCCGGTGTGAGAATTAAACTGGTAACTTCGAACTTGAGACTATCCCTATCTTATTATAGAACTCAGGCGTTAGAGAGCTCCCTCTTCTCTTCCAGACCTGACTACCCCAGTTGACTTACCTGCTTGCTTAGCAAATTCTCTTAGTTCCCCGTTGCTCAAAACTGTCTCAAGTTGTAAAATGTTGACCTTTTTTTGCTTTCATCTGTTTGAAATACAAAGGTCATTTTCTTTTCTTGTTTTTCAATATTGCATTGATGATGCTTTTCTGATGCAGTATACAGGAATGATGTTACTTGAGGAGATGGTCTCCATTTTTCTCACCCCATTCTTGCTTGTGTTCATTGTTCCAGAGGTTGGAACTTATAGAGACCTTATCTCATCTCATTTTACTGTGGCCACCTTCTTTCAGTCACCGATATTTTTATTTTTGCAGAGGGTGGATGACATCTTGCAGTTCATTGCAGACTTCACAGTTCATATTGAAGGTGTTGGTCATGTTTGCAGGTTGTTTTGTTACTTCAGTAGTATCTTGATCTTTACTCTTCCCTTACACTAAACTATTCCTGCATGAGAGAGTCAAATGAGATACAAAAGAGTTTGGAGAAGTAAAGCCTGGGGGGAATTCATAGAGTTCCTCATCTCTTCCTAAACCCATACTACCAAAACACATAAGCAACGCAAAAGCCCCCCCCTATCCGTTACTAACTCGGTTAAAGGGCCTTACTCTATATATCAACCCTATTTATACAGTACATTAGACCCTTCCCTGCATGCCTTTTCTCCTACATGTTTATAATTGGGCTTCTTTTATATACTTTTTTATTTCGGTTCAAAATGTTTTTGGCTGCTTCCTTGTCTTCTGCAGTTTCAGTGCCTTTGACTTCCAAAAACATGGAAATAGCAGTTATGGGTCACCACATAATGCACCAGGCGCAGAGAGAAGCTCACAGGGGAAAATGGAGAAATCATTCTTGAGGTACTAGCTTTTCTTGACCGTGCCTTTTCTGATTGTTTCCTTGTGCCAATTTTTGTTATCGAAAATATTTCTAGAGTTGTTCTGATTTTAAATGCATACTGGCAAAAATGTTTGCTGCATTTTCATAACGTTGTAGAGAAAGCAATCGAATATGGCCTTCACAATCTCAGCTTTAAAAAGGCCGGCTTCAATCTGCATTTGAGTTAAATTAGGATAACTCCTGATCATGCGGTGAATCTATACATAATCTATACATATATCACGTTGTTGTATCGTGATGCAACTTTTAGCAGCTTCGATAAATTTTAGTGAAAAATATGTAAATGAGAAAAGCAGAGCGGGTTTGATATTTTTTATATAAACATCTCTAGCACTTTCTTTGTTTCAACTTTTCAAATTGCTTTGATAGGAGTGACCAACGAGATAGAACATACTTTTGCTGAAGATTTCCAGGGCCCAGATACCAATTCTGTGAACTTGATTTGTATAGTGCTTTTATGTGAATCCTGAAAATGTTACATTCAAGATTCTTCTTTTAAAAGTAAATAGTGTCTTTTATTTACTGCTTCTGAACCCTCACACATCAAGTTGTGTTGTCACTGCAGTTTCTGTAGTAATTATCCTGCATGGGAACCAAATGCTCAGGGGAAACAGTTACTGTCAAACCTACAGACTTTTAGGGAGAAAATGTTGCAGCGACGGGGACATGTACATCAGCCGCATGAAATGCATCAAGGGAGTCGCAATTTGGTCGGTCATCGGGATAGGAATGGGATTTTTCCGAGGGAACTACCTCGTGCAAATTCAGCGGCTGCTAATTGGACAGATTTTCTATGGCTAGATGAACACCAAAGAAACTTTCCATACCTACTCGATCATTATTACACAAACGCACCACAAGATATAGCCAATTACTCTAGGGACGTCCCTGAAGAACAATCTGAATTGATAGAGCAGAACTCCAGAATGTATTGGATGCCACCCTACTTCACTCAAAGAAAAGGAAGGTACGAAGATTACTGGGAGGAAGATCATCTCGAGGATCGATCAGAAACTCATCTTGGGGCCTCCACGTCCGCTCCTATCCTTCGCGAAAGCATATTTCAGCATCAAGATTTTAACAGTGCAAATCCTGGTATGAAGACTCGGTGGTGGGATCGAAATATTGCGTCTGGTGAACAACCCCAAACAAGTTTCATGGATCCTCCCGAGTTCAACAGGTACACTACTACCATGAAGAATCTCAATGATAATGTCTCAGAAAGAAGCTCAGAGGAGCAACAACACATGGAATGGAGCGATTTCGGGAAGTTGTCTGGAGCTACCCACTTAGAAGATATAGAGACTGAAGAATTGGATCTTCATTTTGGAGATGTGTACAGCAGAACTCCAGAAACTCCAAAACCTTCTGCATCTACAAGCTTTGAGTAATTTCTTTTACTTTATGTGGAAGCTGTTGCTTTATATCCTGAGATAACATGTTGATTTTCTGGGTTCTTTTATATTTCTGCCTACTTATAGCAAGATCCTTAAATTCTTTTTCTGTACATAAATTCACCAAAACAAAAATATTCTTCGTAGGCTTCTGTTTGGTTTGAAGCCTCTTGGAACCATGTGATGGTGTAAGTAATGGCACATTCAAGTTATTAATGACACCCAATTCATTCTTCAATCATATCCAAGTCTTCTTTTCTATATGGAAGCACTTTTTTTTTTTTTCTTCAACTAATTTCATTGTTTATGTTAGGAATATAAATGGTGGGTCTACTTGATTTTGACTCCCTTCCCTTCAACTCAAAGCAACAATATAAGCCTTTTTAGATTCTTTTTGAAATTTGATTCTTAATGTTTATGTTTATGTTCATTCCAATCATGAAAATCATGCAACACAAATCTTATTGGTTAAAGCCATGACTCTAATGAATGAAGTTTTCATCAATCATGTAATTAGCCAACATAATTTCAAACTCTCATTAGTGAGCTAGTTTCTAAATTCAATGTTAAGAAGATTACAGGCAATGACATCCACTGACATAATTCATTGCGACACAGGTAATCTTACATAGAGGGGTTGAAATGTGAACTGTCAGACAACTATTTATGAAGCGTGAGCGCCAAACCATGCGTTTATTTTGAAGAATGTATTAGTTGATTGATTAAAATCATAGCTTCTGCAACACATAATTTACCATACTGACTAAAGAATATGAAGATGATTGTGAAGAAGGAGCCTTCAGCTAGTTGACTCAGAGTTTGGGGCCGCTCTTCTCTGAATCCGTTCATGAAAGTATAAAACCAAGAACCCAAAAGAAAGGAGACGAGTAATCATTCTCAATGATGAGGACTTGAAAAAGAAAGAGAGGCAAGATAATGTTTAGTGGTTTAAGCAATGATTCCCAGTAGCATGCCAAGTTTCAACAAGTTCTATTTTTCATCTCTTTTCCATAATGTGTAAAATTTCATAAAAAATTACAAATAACACCATTTGTTTTGTATGTAATATCTCATTCACCTATTAACTTTTTCACTACCTTCTGAAATCAAAAGCAAACAGAAACTATATCTGAATGCAACCAATCAATCCTTGAATATTTACATATCTGACTCGAGTGGAAGAATCGTGTTTTTGAATCCTCGTCCGGATCGAAACGGGAAGAAAGATCTTCGATTTCTGCTGTCATTTTCTGCACTACTACTGCTACTGGACTCGTTGATTTGCCTATCTTGATGTATTATCATTTGAACGGTCAAGTAAAGCTGTTGATCAGCTGCAGAATCCATGGAAAAGGATCTTCTGATGGGTTGGATGAAGAACTGTTCATCTTTTGCTCTAACATTGATGCCCTCATCTCCCATGATTGAAACATGGTGACACTTCCGAGTTTTGGATTTTCCAACCTTGTTCTCAAGTTTTTTAGGAGAATGGTATCTGGGCTGCTGAACCAGTGCTTCTCTTGAAATAGTACTTTCTTGTTGCCCTGTTGAGGAAACAACTTCATCTTCACTACCTAATTCAATGACTACAAAATCTTCATCACTGCCCATTAGGCTGTTGGAAAGGAGCTGAGAGTTTTGAGGAGAAGAGCTTGGAGCTACAATATGATCAATTGGAGGCTTTGTTGTGCCTGAAATGCTTGTTCTGCAAAGAGGGCAATTGGAATTGCTTTGCAGCCAGACATCAATGCAGTCCAAGTGAAATGTGTGGCTGCATTTTGGTAGAACTCTCAACATCTCGTTCTCTTGAAACTCGCTTAGACAAACCACGCAGCCATAGAGACCACTACCTTCATCGTCTTTCTCAAATCGAAAAGTTGGGATTTGGCCAATCATCGACTGTTCGAGCCCGCGATTCCACATTGTTGGTGAGAGAGCTATGAAAGGATCTTCATGCTGTTGGGAATGAAAACTTGAAAACCGCCTCAGCAGACTAAAATGGTGCCAGTTAGAACAGCATTTGCTGATGAAAATGTAGTAACCCAATAGCAAAAAAACAGTCCCCATCACACTCAGAACTGCAACAGCTAAAATTGGAGAAGCAGAATCTGAAACACTAGAAAATGGTGAGTGATAGCTTGAAATCTGTTGCTTTGTGAGCGATTCAAAAGCTGGGGACTCAAATATATGGAGGCTTTTCTGGGTTGGTTCCATAAGCAAAAGTGGAAAACTAAGAGGTAGGATTCTTGAAAAAGAAGCAGAAGATGTAGGAAATGTTATTAGCTTGATGACCAACACTTATACAAAGAGTGATGCAAATAAATTAATATTCATAAAGCTACTTTGAGAAAGTCAGAAAGAAACAAAATGATACTGGATTAAAATAATAAGATGAAGATCCACTAGATTTTTTTTTTTTTTTTTTATAAAGAAAATTAAAAATTTAGGAGGATGAAGTGTGGAAACTTGAGGAACATGAACATGCATATGCACATGCACATGTACTTACATCTACATGGGCATGGGTTTGAGGGGAAATGATATCTATAGATTTATCTTGTGCATTTAAAACACTTTGTTGACTTCCATACCCACTGGTTTCATTTTGAAAATTCATCCTTTTCTTTCTGTTTAAGACAGAGTGAGAGAGAAAGTAATAAAGAAGTGGGGTAGGGTTGCCTGTGGGTTATTTAAAATATAAAAAGAAATGGTATTGAAGTGCGAAATCACACATTGGTTGGAGAGGGAACACGGAACAGGCAATCTCTGTTAAAGGTATGCCAATGAGGACGCTGAGCCCCTAAGAGAGTGGATTGTAAGATCCCACATTAGTTGGAAAGGAGAGGAGAGGGGAACAAAACATTTCTTACAAGAATGTAAAAAGCTCTCCAGTGATACGTAACTGGCCAGGCCAAAACAAACCGTGGGTGGGTTTGGNAGACAGAGTGAGAGAGAAAGTAATAAAGAAGTGGGGTAGGGTTGCCTGTGGGTTATTTAAAATATAAAAAGAAATGGTATTGAAGCGTGAAATCACACATTGGTTGGAGAGGAAACATGGAACAGGCAATCTCTGTTAAAGGTATGCCAACGAGGACGCTGAGCCCACATGGAACAGGCGATCTCTGTTAAAGGTATGCCAACGAGGACGCTGAGCCCCCAAGAGAGTGGATTGTAAGATCTCACATTGGTTGGAAAGGAGATGGGAACAAAACATTTCGTACAAGAATGTAAAAAGCTCTCCAGTGATACGTAACTGGCCAAAACAAACCGTGGGTGGGTTTGAATTATTACATAAAAGACCCTTTAGTGCCCAGTTATTACAAAGGCAGTTGGACCCCAGTTTCATCATCCTGCTTCAGAACCGAAGCCTTTCAATGGGCTCTTTCTACAAATTTCTACACGTTCAATCCTAGATTTTATGTACAACCTTTCCAGATGGTAGAGTGAACAGACAGAGAGCCTTGGCTCTGGTAAGCTCTATTGCCTCAACAGGTCTGGAAACAAGTCGGGGGATAGGATAAAGCTGATTTATAAGTCTTTGTAAGAAAATTTTCCAGTTTTGAATGTCTAAACATGTGTTTCGACTTCATATCAACAACTACATGATCTACACTCGTGTGATATTTACACCATTGTTTTGATTTGAAGCAAGGAACCATTAAACTTAAACTTCCAGTCTATCTAAACTATTATCATCATCATTCTCCGTACTTTCTCCTCCGGATATCATTTTCATGATCGTTCGTGTGGCTTTGCCAACAGCACGAGAAGTCTTCTTTGCAGCTCCAACAACAACAGGCTGCAAAGAAATAATGGGCAGACTTGCTCTCTCTTCAATCATTGCTGTATCATGCAGACAACATAATATACGCCGTTAAACTCTGGTGCTTGGTTTATAAGAACGTGTAGAATAAGTTATGAGTCAAACATACACATAGTTTGTTGGTGGGCAAGTGCACCGATCTGCCGAATTCCAGCTTCTGCTGCTTGGACGGCCTGAGCAGATTTGTTTACCCCATCAGCTATCTCCCGGCTGCTTATCAAAACAGAATCGACACGAATTACTCAGAGGGAGCTACATTTAACCTCATCCCACCTCTCCTCAATACCCTTAAAAATATTTCTACTTAGAACCAAGTATTCTAAAGATTTACCAAAAATCCAGCATGCCACAGGAGACACTGTCCATCTCAATTCAAATGTCTAATATAATTATAAAACCATCAGTAAGGAGATATGTGCATGGATAAGGATTTGTTCTCACCTTAGATCACTTAGTTCAAGAGTTAGATCACTGATCTCCATGCCTGAAAGTCTAATGGCGGCCATTGTACCAGGAAGTTCTTCACGAGCTGTGTCAGCTAGCTTTGAAAGTGAAATGGCAGCTCTGCGCATTGCCTACATAAAATGGGCTTTCTTGATTAATATGTGGATTTGTATAAAGAGAAAAAAAAAACATGAATAAAAGCAAAAGTGTAAGAAAATGTGCTTGAAAGCTAAATGAACTTACATTAAATGTTGGCACAGCTGCAATGACAAGGCTTGTAAATGCCACAGAAGTCTACACCAATGAGCACCAATCAATGTTTATACAAATGCACAATGACCAATTATCTCATTAAAAAGATGTGAAAGTTGGCATTCATGACATATTTCCGTCAGCAAGCACTGGTCAGCTCCTATCAAGCCCACAATTCAGAAACATCCAACATAATTAAACTCAATCATAAGGAGTTTTGAAAGCAAAAATCCTCAAGTAATTTTTTCAATTCAGAAACAACCAACATAGTTTAAATGTTCATCTATAGCACCCTAGAACCATGTCAAGCTACTCGAGCTTCTATGGAAATAATACACCAATGGCACCGAAGAAAAATTTAATTTGCTCGAACACCCCGGGCTGGAAGTGATCAGCTAATGATTTTTTTTTTTTAGTTGTGTGTGCACCTCAATTAATCTCACGAGGTCACCACCTGACCCTACTAGATTTAGTTGCCCAAGATCACGTAGAAAATTAAATCATGTAGGTGCTTACCATAGATTGAACTCGTACCGTTTAAGCTTTTTATTATTCTGATGACCCTTATTGACCTCTCATTAGACCACAACTTCATTGTTTTGTTGGATTGTTTATATTAAAAAAATATATCATCTCTATAATCCCTTTTTCTTTCCGGAGCTCAACATCTCTGATTCTCTAAAATTAGATATTGTTTTGTAAGATATGAGTAAAAAGTTGTCAGGAGAAGCTTTGAAGAACCGGTAAGATGAGAAATTATTCTATTTCTTAGGAACCGAGGAGGAGAAAAACAGGAAAAGAAAAGAACCATTGTCAAGTCTCAAAGAGTTATTTGTCATGAATCCGGCATTGCAAACAGTCAACAACAACCAAAAATTCGGAGAAATTCACACAGCACACAACAAATGCTTAAAATTCGAGGCTATGGTTAAATTTACCGTAAGGGCAATGAATGTGAATAGAAGAAAAGCCTTATCGTTCAAGCTCAATTTAGCAAGAGGCCAAAATCCAAAGCTTGGGCTACCCACTTCCACGCTCCATTGATTTTGCTCTGTATTCTCTACCGTCAAAGCCCCATTCGAATCTTCGACCCCCAAAGATTGTTGTTCCAGAGCAGATTTCTCGGAATCCCGGTAGCAAAGTACAAGGAATCGGGCCGGTTTGGCTCTCAAATTAAAGAGAAATGGTTCAAATTTACAGGGAGTGACAGAAACAAACGAGTTCTTCGTTGCCGAAAAGCTGAAGCCATGAAGGGGAAGCGAAACGTAAGGGCAATGGGTTTTCAGAAATGTCGCTGATCTCATTGAGGGAAGTTCAAAAGAAGGAAGCAACGAAGTAAGTTGAGCTTAATCAGCAGCCATTTTAGCTCCTCTCAGACGTGAATTGCCCGCCTGTGTTGAAGATAAGGGGTAACTCAATCCCGATTATTTCCAGTTTGCCGTTGGATAATATTTCGTCTCTCTCAAACTAATCCCTAACGAAACGGTTTGCAAAAGCGCACACAAGGCCCATACTTTGGGCTTGGGCCTTGGGAAGCTTCTCGTAAGCCCAAATAGATCCGGCAGAAATTAACAAATGATTGGCAACTTAGAATAACGAGAAAGCAGGACAAATTAAAATGATAAGGTTGAAACATGTTGTGAAGACCAAATGAGACAACATTAAAGTTGTAAAATATTAGCAAATCTAAGTGACACGTGTTTTTTTCTTCTTCCGTGGCGTCTTTCTTTGGCATTGCGCTCTCACCAAACTATTAACGTTAAAACTTGTACAACATTTTAAAAAGAAAATATCATATTTTAAATAATTAAATATTTAAAATTCGCTTCAATATGATTAAAACATATAATATTAATATTACACACTTCTAGATAAGATATTTATGAACGCCAAATTCTTAATTCCTTTTCTTTCACGTGTTTTAAAATAAAAAATCTAAATGTTGAACCATAATACACTTTTAAGTTTATAATTACTAACCTACTTGATTAAAACATTGCTTAAACAAAATAATAATGACTGCGTTGGTAATATTTTAGGAATGACAGTTTCTTGAAATGTCATACTCATGAAGTGGCGAGTTGGTCCTTAATGGCTGCCCATATCCATATTAATTATGAAATCAACCAATGCCTTGTCACACCTTCAACTTCAAACATGTCCCTCCTTTTTTTTTTATTACATATAATATAATTCATTCAGCAAAGTCCCCCCTNTAAAAAATAAAAAAAAAAAAAAAAAAAAAAGTTGAAGGTGAAGTTATTTTGCTGAGGAAAATGAATAGGCCCATGAAAAATATGGGATTATTAGAAATATTATAAAAAGAGAAAAGAAAAGGATTGATAATATTAAATGAGGTATTGGAAGCTTTCTTCAAACATTGCTTGAATGTATTCAGAATCCATCACTTTCAAATCAAATTACTTTATTGGAAGTTTTTCAAAGAGATAATCATCATTTCCGTTAGATTATAACAATATAACATATATTAATTTTCCCATTCAAACCCAAGTGATAATAACAAGATAAAGTGGGTACTTTTAATATTTGAATTTAAGATTAAAAAAAATGCCCCAAACCGGACATTTTCAAATGTGTATAAATAGTAACCATACAGTACTTACTAGAAGAGGGGAAAAAAAGCTTTTTATTTTTTATTTTTTATTTTTGTAATAAAAATACTAAAACCAGCTATTCTTCTAGAAGGGCATGGACCCGAAAGGAATCGANTAATAAGTCTTTATCACCATCCAACTAATAATTAAAAAAAATGAGAAAAGAAAAATGGAAGGTTCAATCCATGGCCCTTTTCATCTAGAAGAAATCTCATAATTAATAAAGAGGAAGATAAACTGACAAAAAAAAGATTGGCAGCCAAAGAGGGTTTGTAATTGAAATTGATGGAAGCATTGTAAGGTGCAATGAACTTATGAAGTCGTCTCCACTGAATTTTAACACGAGGCCAATTTAACGATAATAAATTGTTTTTAATAATTATTCCAAACCAAAAAATATATATTATTATTAGTATTATTTTACCATAGCAAGCTAGTTGCTAGCTTTATAGCTTTATGGATAGGACTCGACAAAAAAAAAAATTAAAAAAAAACAATAAAAAACTCGTATATACCAAATTTGGAAGCAAGAGCATCTGGTACGCAAAATCAACGTGATTTATAATTTAAATAAATAGAGTAATGAAAATGAATAATAATAATAATAATAATAATAATAATAATAATAATAATAATAAAAGCGAAAGCGAAGATGGTTCATGAACATGGACTTAAAATGGTGAATTTAAAATTGGTGGTCCCATTAAATTGGTCGATTTTGAGCAAGTTGGTGATTTGGTTGGGTGGGTTGCCACTCAAGAACCCTACTTCCATTGTTATGAAATTTTACAATTATTAAATCATTAATTTGTGGAGGGGGAAGGAGATTGTGAGATATAATAATTTTTATAAGATGATTAATTACATTAACCACATTTCCCTATGGACCCATTACTTCCTTTTTCCTTCATTTGTTGCTTTTCCCATTTATTTGTAAATTAAAAAGAGGAACCCTTTGTGTTTGTGCTGTGTGTACAAAGGATTAAAACAAAAGATATATGGAACTAAATTAATAATAATAATAATAATAATAAATAATAATAATAATAATAAAGGGAGTGAGAGGCAAGAAAAATGCAAACCCCCTATTTCATTCAAAGCTTGTCTGAAATATGCGACGGCTAATGCCAAATAAATAAATAAATAATTCAGTCAAATGTTGAATTCCTTTCAAAACAATTAAAATAATCACTTCTCCATTCTTTTCTACTTTAATTTCTTTAATTTCATCTTTTTTTTCTCTCTTTTAACTCCCAAAAGACTTTTGTTTTTAGCATCTTAACCATATGTTTTAAAAAACCAAATAGTTTGAAATTTATATATATATATATATATATATATATTTTAATTTGGTTTATAAATTATAACATTTTTTAAAAAAATTTGAAATTTATCGTAGAGAAAATGACCCAAAAAAGAAAATCAATGGAGCTTTTAAATGATTATCAAATAATGGTATTTAGATCAACCTAGAAAAATATGATTTTAAAAAAATGTGAATTTATCCGACTTTTTAATTAATTAGTTAGTTAGGTAGATAATATATTTTTAAAGACAACATGTAAATTGGATGAATTTTTGGATGGGTTTAAAACACGTGTTTGGAAAATTTAATAATATAAGTATGCCTTTTAAATCTTAATTTTTTTAAATAAATATTTTCAACCACAAAAGTTTTTTTTTTNTTTTTTTTTTTTTTTTTTTTTTTTTTTTTTTTTTTTTTTTTTTTTTTTTTTTTACTTATTTATATATTTTAAAGATTATTAAACTTGTTTGGATTAGATAATTATTTAGTTTTAAAAATTACCATTTTTTTTTAATCTAATTCTTTAGATAGAAAAAAAAAACTATAAAAATTTAAATAATTATCTAACCAATATTTTTAATATTTTAATTTATTTATCAAGATTTGTTAAATTAACAGTTAATTTATTTGAAGCATATCATTGGTGTTTTGGAATTTTACGTAAATACGTGATTATAAGATGAGACTGCCACATACAGTAATCTCATCTCTTTTTTTGATTATGGACGAGTGGGAATATCCTAAATACCTTTTAAACTTTTTTTTTTCTTTCTATTTTTTTCTTTTCATTTTTATATAAATTAAATAAATAAATAAAACATTGTAGGACTAAAGAATAAAATTTAATGTGTATTAGTTGATCTCATTTTTTCAAAATTTATCAAACATATAATTACTTAAATAATTACGGATGATTAAATTTAATTGAAATACTTAATTTAACTCATATTAATCATAACATTAAATTAAAATGAGGTTGTTAATTAAATTCCAACTGGCATTAAGAAAGGAACAAGTATTTCATTAATTAATTTATCCTCCTGTGATCTAAAGCCACTAAGCTAGGGCACTCCTGCCATGTCCAGCTGTAACTCAATAACGTAATTGCCGTGAATTCTCTAAAATATCTCCATGACGTGTCTGCCACGTACACTACTACTAAATTCACGAACTATTCCGTTATAATTCAGGATTCGGTTACTTCAATATTATTTTATTGAAAGAAATTGGGGATGGGTCCCATGCGCCGCCGGGCTTGTGGCGTCTTTTGAGCACGTGCCCCGGTTGCCCTTGCTATTCTTATTTTTGTTTTGCCGAGTTGTTAAATATAAGTTTAAGCATTATATTATAGAAACTTCTTTGCTTTTCACCCCCCCCCGTTATAAAATATTGATAACTCTGGCCAAATTATTTTATATATTTATTTTTTTTGCGGATCGGAATTCGTCATTTTCCCGTTGTTATATATAGGCCTAAATATTCAAATTCTTTTACACAGAGAAAGAAACGAAACAGAGTCCTTTTTCTATAAAGTTAAGAAGAAGAAAAATTACATTGAAGATTCAATTTCCTCTAGAAATTCAAATGGAATCCTATTACTTTTCGTTCTCCGATTCAGATTTCTCGACGGAATGTTCACTCGGATCACCGGAGGAATTGTCGTTTTCATGGAGCGATTTTTTCTCGATAAACAGTGTGCTAGAAAACTCACTCTCACTGCCGGGTGAGTTTCTCGGCCATCAACCATCGGAATCGGAATTGAAGATTGCGGTGAAGGAAGAAATCGAAGTGAGTTCGATTGATTTGGAGAGGGAGAAAGAGAGAAAAACGACGGAGAAGAATTACAGAGGAGTGAGGCGGCGGCCATGGGGGAAGTACGCGGCGGAGATTAGGGATTCGACAAGGCAAGGAGTTAGGGTTTGGCTTGGGACTTTCGATAGTGCCGAAGCCGCGGCTTTAGCTTACGATCAAGCGGCGTATTCGATGAGAGGAGCACTGGCGGTGCTGAATTTTCCGGTGGAAATGGTGAGGGAATCGCTGCAGGAGATTAAGTATGAATTGGAAGAAGGATTGTCACCAGTGGTGGCTTTGAAGAGAAAACACTCGCTAAGAAGGAAGTCAGGGGCGGCGGCGAAAAGCCAGGGGGTGGCGGAGACGAAGAAGATGAAGAAAAAGAAGAATGTAGTGATTTTGGAAGATTTGGGAACAGAGTATTTGGAGGAACTTTTGATGCTAAGTTCATGCGAGAGTAGTAGTAGTAGTTGTAGTAGTATGAGTCCTTTCTGAGATGTTCTTTCTTCTTCTTCTTCTTCTTTAGAACTTTTCATGGCTTTTGAATTGTCTTACGCCATTAAATTTCACTTGTCAATACTGTAATTTTCTTCTTTTTTTCATACCCTTCATTCATGTAATATTAAAATCTTGGATTTTCTGGAAACCAAGTAACCAAGTAAGTAATATTTAAAACAGTATTAGTATTAATTAAGTAAGCAAAAAAGTTGATAATAAAATAAAGGTGACAACCACAAATAGATGTACTGTGTTTATGTAATGCCATTTTGGAGACACTACTGTTTATAAATACGTAATCAATATAAAATATTAATATAATATAATGTTTTGGGATTGAAGTCAACTTGCTCTTTCTCATTGTTCATCTCCACCAATAATGTTGTATTAATTGTATGTCCCACTATATCTCTCTCTCCCCTTATTTCAAAACATTACCATTTTCATTTCATTCATATTTCCATATAATTTTTCGAGTAAATCTAGAAACTAATTAAATATTAAATTTTAATTTTAAACCATCAATAAAAAAACCCATACCCCAAATAAGAATTAAGATTAAATTTGAGGGATTAAAATATATAATTTATAGAAACTAAAATTACAAGAGTGGTTGGGATTTAGATGTGATCCATCAATTGTCATAATCCCATTAAATTAATATTTTGCACATCCAAAACTGCTCCTCTTAGCCCATAGATTATATTCTTAATTGCTACCAAACATGTTAGAGAATATATAATATATATAAGAAAAATCCAATTATATATAATCGATAAAGTTAATTAATTATAGAGGATTTTAATAATATAAATTTTAGGTCAGACAAACAAATATAAACTTGATGTCGTGTACCAACAAATATAAAGACTCCTATTTTAATTTGAGGATGGGTAACAATAAGATTTATAAATAAACTACCTTAAAAGATTATAATTAGATTATAATTGGTCGACAGGTTACAAAAAAAATATATATATATATATATATATATTCAATATTAAAGTTGGAAAACAAAATTAAAATTTTTAAAAATAAAAAGGTATTTATCTAATTTTGTAAATAGGAATTTAGTAAACCATGTTGTTGGAGGGTTTGAAATATTTGCTATAAAATTTATTTAAAAAATTAGTTTTCCTTTTTTTAATAAAAGGAAAATGGCACGAAATTATGGTTTAGCTCACATCATTAACTAATAAATTCATTATTGAGTTAGCTTCCGATAATATTATTATTTATTTTATTAAATTTAATCCTAATAACTTCCACTTTTATGAACGGTTAAACAGATGTTGGGTATAACTTGCAACAACATTTGGAAGCAGACAAAGGGGAGAAGGGGCGAGCGGGAACTGAAATTGGCGCGCTGGGCTATGTCTGTGCTGTGCTATGTCTGTGCTGTGCTATGTCTGTGCTGTGCTATGTCTGTGCTGTGCTATGTCTGTGCTGTGCTATGTCTGTGCTGTGCTACTGTTGTTATGGCCGTTTGCGGTAAACCAGGAAGAAGAGGTTCCAATGTTTCCATCTCCTTCAACCCCTTTTCTCATTTATTCCTCTACTTTTCTTCTGCTCTTCTCATCTTCAACCTCCACCCTCTTTCCACAATCATCTACTCCTTTTTCTTTTCTTCTTTTTTTCTCTCTTAGCTTGTGTGGAGAAAGTAAGCAATGGGAAAGGAGCCGCTTCAAGTTCTAAATGCACTTGATGTTGCCAAAACACAATGGTACCATTTCACGGCTATCATCATTGCTGGAATGGGATTCTTCACTGATGCATATGATCTTTTCTGCATATCCCTTCTCACCAAGTTACTTGGACGCATTTACTATCATGTTCATTGCCTCCCAACGTTGCTGCTGCGGTTAATGGTGTCGCATTTTGTGGAACGCTATCAGGGCAACTCTTCTTTGGCTGGCTGGGTGACAAAATGGGGCGAAACCGAGTTTATGGCATCACTCTAATGATGATGGTTATATGCTCCATAGGCTCAGGCATTTCCTTCGGCCACAATTCACAATCTGTCATCACTACTCTCTGCTTTTTCCGATTCTGGCTCGGCTTCGGCATCGGTGGCGACTACCCTCTTTCTGCAACCATCATGTCTGAATACTCTAATAAAAAGACTCGCGGTGCATTCATCGCTGCAGTGTTTGCTATGCAGGGGTTTGGAATTTTGGGCGGAGGCATATTTTCCATTATCGTCTCTTTGGCATTTAAGGCCAAGTTTGATGCTCCCCCTTATGCCGTTGATCCAATTGCCTCCACTGTGCCCCAAGCGGATTACGTTTGGAGGATTATTGTGATGGCTGGAGCTTTTCCAGCTGCTCTTACTTACTACTGGAGGACCAAAATGCCCGAAACTGCACGCTACACAGCTCTTGTAGCCAAAAATACAACTCAGGCTGCATCAGACATGTCAAAAGTTCGCCACATGGACATTGAGGTAGAAGCACAACAACCTACTCAGCTGACACCAAATGCAAACGCATATGGCTTGTTCTCAAAAGAGTTTCTTCGTCGCCATGGAACTCACTTACTTGGAACTACAACTACTTGGTTCTTGCTTGACATTGCCTTCTACAGTCAGAACTTGTTCCAGAAAGATATATTCAGTGCAATTGGATGGATTCCTCCCGCAGCCACCATGAATGCTATTGAAGAAGTTTACAGAATATCAAGGGCTCAAACACTCGTTGCTCTCTGCAGTACTGTCCCAGGCTACTGGTTCACGGTGGCTTTCATTGACAAGATGGGAAGATTTGCGATTCAACTTATGGGATTCTTCTTCATGACAGTCTTCATGTTTGCTCTAGCCATTCCATACCATCACTGGACTCTGAAGGACCAACATATTGGTTTCGTCATCCTCTATTCGTTAACGTTCTTCTTTGCAAATTTCGGACCGAACGCAACAACCTTTGTTGTCCCAGCTGAAGTATTTCCAGCACGATTTCGTTCTACTTGCCATGGTATATCATCGGCGTCTGGAAAACTTGGAGCTATGGTGGGTGCATTTGGTTTTCTATATTTGGCTCAAAACCAGGACAAGAGCAAAACTGATGCAGGATATCCTCCTGGCATTGGAGTCCAGAACTCGCTTCTGTTGTTGGGTGGACTTAACTTGTTGGGAATCCTGTTTACTTTTCTGGTGCCCGAAGCGAAAGGAAAATCGTTGGAAGAGATGTCGGGCGAGAACGAAGATGGAACCATTCAAGAATTGGTGAGCCGGGCATGTACCAATTAGACAGTCAGTCTTCTCATATGTTTAAAGATTCTACTTATGGGATGGGATTCTCTTAAGAATAAAGTTACATTTCTGTGTGATTTATGTATCTTTGCAGACAGGTAGCGCGGGCCTTTATGAAAAATTGTGTTCAAAGGAAGATCATTCCAAACTCCTTGTTAACTTTTGAGAATTAAAAAAAAAGACAGGAAATAAATGCTTCTTTTTCATATGTTGGCTTGGAAAATTGTTTTTGGTCGATGCCATTGATGATGAGCTCAACTCAGTTCATGAAAGACAATACACAAAGCATGCTATGATCCATTCGGCATTGTGTTCTTCATTTCACATCATAAAAGGAGGCACAGAAGAGAGATTGAACTAGATCCACCAGAGAACAAGTTTCCAATGATAATAGGTTTGATAAATTCTAAACATTTTCTATAGCAAACTTATCTTCACCTGAGAAGCAGTGATAGCAACCACAACAACATGTCGATCCACCATATATCAGCATTCTGCAGATGTTAGTTTATTTTACGGTTTGTCCAACGTTTTCATTCGCCAGCGTTCGGTTTTACACAATATCGAAGCTAAACCAGTTCATAAGTATTCAAAATACTAGCTGGTTTACCCCTTAGAGAGAACAAATTAAACAAATTAAACAGAGACTGTTCATTGAGCACGGTCTCTAATCACTTCCAGGTCCATCTCTGCAGGGTCAGTAGCTTGGATCTCATAGTGAATGCCATCAAGCTCATGTCGAAAGTTGTCTTTAGATGTTGCATAGAGCATCTTGGCACGGATTCGAGAGCTCGCTGGAGACCTGAAGTGCAACAATCTAGGGTTAGATTAAAAGACACCAATGTGATTATCATTGATATGACATGACCAAAAGAATTCCTTTCATTGAAGGTCGTAACTAGATGGTTTCTGGAATAAGAGATTCAAAAGGTGCATTGGATCATCAACAACGGAAACAGCGAGCATTCTGAATAAATATGTCAAGATTTTCGAGTTTTGCCCAAAAATTTCGATGTACATACTATGATCTTTAGAGAGATTAGTGGATGCATATAGAACCCTGAAGATCATGACTTGTGCAGTGTGAAGAGTAAAGCACATGCACCAGAAGAAGGTATTGAATGAAAATAGCAAGCATACCAGATGAGTTATATGAATAACCAATTGACCATGAACATGAAGAATCCTAAGGATAACGAATGCTTTCCTAAGTAGGTTCCAAAATGTTGTGTTGTGGGGCAAACCAATGAACAATATAGCAATAAGAAATATAAGATTAAAGTTGTTGATGGGTGAAGCTTAGCTAACCAGGCAATGAAGAAAATCTTGCTCTTCTGACAGTTGTCAGATGTCACAAAATCAAAATCATAAACAGCATAGCGGCAATCGTTGTCGGGCAGAGCAGCAGTGAAATCTTCATAGCTCTCAGCAGGATTGCCAATCTTGTCAACCACCACCTCCCTTTTCTTTTCATCAACCTTAAAGATCACATATCTATACATTTTCTTTCTCTGTAGTTCAGAAAATGTCTTCTTGGTGTGTTCATTCACACCCATTGCAGATAAAGTGTTTTGCTGTAAAGGTAGTTCAGTTCACAAATGTCAAAACAACCAAACAAGTAGCAGCAAGATTTAAAGCATGTGAATAGCTCAAAGAAAATGGTGCCAACAAAGTAAAAATCCTCAGCAAAATACACCAGCAGACGTCCTTTAAATTGAACCATGGGATCTATAGTATTGTTCAATCAACAAAAGGTTTGATTTAGCTGTAGACCAGATCACCATGATTGATCCTGAGATCCCCAATAGATTCTTGTTTTGAAAAGTTTCTAAAAAGAAATTGCAGAAGAAGCAAAGAAGACAGAAGTCCATCAACAGACCTGCCTGAACAGTCAAGATCATGACTTCCACTCTTTAAATCAAAGATTTCAGAGGTATAACAAGAACCTGAATCAATCAAGCACATGATCCATCTAATCTAACTCCTTTCATCAAAATCCACTGTACTCGTTTGAAATAAAGAGAAAAAGAAGAAGAAACACAGCATGCTTGAAGAAAGGAGAGTAAATAGCATCAGAGAAAAGGGTAAAGAAAGAAGAAAACATAAAATTGAGAAGTCAGTTGATGGGTGGTTGGGAAGGGTGAAGCAGAGGTGAAGAATGTTGAGAAAAACGTAAGTAACATAAAATCGGGAGAAAACCCAGAGCCCCCAATTGAAATAAGGGTACACACAGTTGAGTTAAAGTAAAGAAAGCATAAAAATAAGAACATAAAGATACCCGTCGGAGGCCTCTGAACGACATGACGATCGGAGGAGAGGTCGATGTGAGAAAGAGGATGAGAAAACTTGATCAAAGGAGGAAGAAGAAGAGAAAGGTCAGAATTGGTAGGCAAAGAAGAAGCGGAGGGAAAGGCAGAAGATATAGACACGAAAGATATAGACACTAAAGCTGCCAATTTCGCTAAACAACCCAGTCAAATATTCTCTCTTTCTCCACCCTTTTTCACCCAACTTCAAAAATTAAATAATAGGGACTAAATAGAAAAATAAATTTCAAATATGTATATATTAAAAAGAAAAGGTTTGATTTTTTCTTCCTTTTTCGTTATAGAGCTTTTGTTCAAAATTTAAATAAAATTGACTTTTGAATCTTCAATTTAGATTATTCTTTTAAAAAGTATTAAATTTTATTGTAAAAAAGTTCGCGTTTTATGGACATGCTACTTCTAAACAAAAAGCAACTTTGTTAATGTTCGTGTTGAATTTTGTTTAATATATTCGGTCAATAAATTATAAATAAAAATAATTTAATTATTAGACGACTTTTATTATTTATAAAGCTTTAAAAGATTATAAATTAATAGTTGAATGGATAAGACAAATAAATATAAAAATGTTTGGNAAAAAAAAAAAAAAAAAAAAAAAAAAAAAAAAAAAAAAAAAAAAACTGATGAGTTGAGAAAAAGTTGGAAAAGGTTGCGTGGTAGTAACGCAGGGTTGTCCTTAATGATGTGCTATGGGTATTGAGGGCGCCACATTCCATCAATTCCTCGCACGTGTACCTCTTCCCCACATGCTTTACTTTATTCTCTTTTCATTCATTTTACCTTTTTTTTTTCTTTTAAACAAATGAAAATTGATTTCCAAGTTTGGAAATTAAACTTTATAAATTTTAACCATCCCTCCAAAAAATGTAATAAAAGATTTGGTATATTTTTAAACATTTTAACATTTTATTAAATATCAATTATAAAATTCAAAATTATATTCTTCTTCTTCTTTTTTTTTTTTTTAAACATGGGATAGACTTAAAATGATATTTTTTTAAAATATCTTTTTTTGAATTGAAATGTTTGTTTTTTAGGTGAGAGGAAACCAATCTCCACCGTCCAATGGCCCCACAGCAATTAACGTCTGATGTCGATAACATTTGGTCTGAAAGTCGGCCATAAGTGGGGTGGGGGTCCGACGTTTCCTTGGCGCCGCGTATTTTATTATTATTATTATTATTATTATATGTTACAAAATAATAAACTAATAATAATAATAAATACCGGCAGTTGGAGGCCCAAGGTCAAGCACGCTTAATCTGACCCAGCCGCCGCGGACCTGCTACAGCCCAGGTCCAATCACTAGGTCTTTATGGGCCCTCTCCGCAGCCAAGGTCAACCATACTTAATCTGACCCACCGCCGCGGACCTGCTACAATCCAGGTCCAATCACTTGGGCTTTATGGGCCCTCTCCGCAGCCAAGGTCAAGCACGCTTAATCTGACCCAGCCGCCGCGGACCTGCTATAGCCCAGGCCCAATCACTTGGGCTTCATGGGCCCTCTCCGCAGCCAAGATCAAGCACGCTTAATCTGACTCAGCCGCCGCGGACCTGCGACAGCCCAGGCCCAATCACTTGGGCTTTATGGGCCCTCTCAGCAGCCAAGGTCAAGCACGCTTAATCTGACCCAGCCGCTGCGGACCTGCTACAGCCCAGGCCCAATCACTTGGGCTTTATGGGCCCTCTCAGCAGCCAAGGTCAAGCACGCTTAATCTGACCCAGCCGCTGCGGACCTGCTACAGCCCAGGCCCAATCACTTGGGCTTTATGGGCCCTCTCAGCAGCCAAGGTCAAGCACGCTTAATCTGACCCAGCCGCTGCGGACCTGCTACAGCCCAGGCCCAATCACTTGGGCTTTATGGGCCCTCTCAGCAGCCAAGGTCAAGCACGCTTAATCTGACCCAGCCGCTGCGGACCTGCTACAGCCCAGGCCCAATCACTTGGGCTTTATGGGCCCTCTCAGCAGCCAAGGTCAAGCACGCTTAATCTGACCCAACCGCCGCGGACCTGCTACAGCTCAGGCCCAACTACTTGGGCTTTATGGGCCCTCTCAGCAGCCAAGGTCAAGCACGCTTAATCTGACCCAACCGCCGCGGACCTGCTACAGCCCAGGCCCAACTACTTGGGCTTTATGGGCCCTCTCAGCAGCCAAGGTCTTTAATCTGACCCAACCACGGCGGACCTGCTATAGCCCAGGCCCAATCACTTGGGCTTTATGGGCCCTCTCTGCAGCCAAGGTCAAGCACGCTTAATCTGACCCAGCCGCCGCGGACCTGCTATAGCCTGGGCCCAATCACTAGGGCTTTATGGGCCCTCTCCGCATAGAAAGCATAAACATGTTTTTGACAATTATTTGTTGTTATCTATAATGTAAAAGCTTTATATGAATATAGTGTTTAAAATTAAATAACCCAAAATTTTGGACATTAATGGTCTCCCAAAAGCATAGATTAATTTATGAATGATGTGAAAAATGATAAAGAGTTAGGTGAAAACATAAATTTCAAACTTGGAAAATTCAATTTACCCTTCAAATTCAACACTTAAGAATTAATTATTCTTCACCATTTCTTTTTCTTAATTTTCAAAACCTCTCATAACTTTTTCTTTCTTTGTTGAATACATATAGAAAGTTAATTAAACTATTATTTTGTTATTAAGTAACTAAGTTCATATTATGTGTATTCCAAATCATATTCAAGTGTATGGCTTGGATTTTGTGAAGTAGTGGATTTTGATTCTCAGGCGGTGGATTTGGATCCTCGAGAAGTTATGGATGACAGAATTTGGATATAAAAATTAAAAAACGAGGATCAAATCTCCCGTCTCAAAAACAAATCAAAATCAAAATGTGTGAATCTCAATTATTTAATCTTAATCCGTCACTCATTCACATTATATTATCAACTAAATATATTATCTCATTGAATGAATATGTCATAATCAATTCAACGTCAACCCATACAGTAAGGCAATACTTATTAAGAAATTGAAATAT
Organism: Cucurbita pepo subsp. pepo; assembly: GCF_002806865.2. NCBI lineage: Eukaryota > Viridiplantae > Streptophyta > Magnoliopsida > Cucurbitales > Cucurbitaceae > Cucurbita > Cucurbita pepo. Next base: position 314,170 of record NC_036642.1, read on the forward strand.
GAATTTAATCTCGGAACTTACATACTTTTTGGTTGATAAGGGTATGGATTTCATTAATGAAGAAAGTGGTGATATTGGGAGCTGTCGGCCAAAGTCAGTGTGATATTGATATCAATATTTGTTGTCTGTTTTCAAATCGGTACAACATTCCACACCTTCTTTCTCTTCAATCCACACCCTTTCTAATCTAAATCCAAATTCTCTGCAACTTACTTACTTTTCGTTTTACCAAAGCAATCAAATTTCATGCTTTTATTTTCTTTCTTAGATTAGTAAAACCATTGTATATATATGAGCAACACCTTTACCATATGTTAGGTATTAACCCTACCCTCCCACACCTACCGTTCATATCCATTAGATGACAAACCAGAGAAGATAATTGATATATATGTATAAAAAACGTTGTTGCTATTCGAGTAGAGATGTCTACAAGCAGGGACATGGAATCCTTTTTCGTCCCTATCCTCGCCTCTTATTTCAATTTCCATCCTCAAAATTCATCATTTATGTGAGATATCGGATCGATTGGAGAAGAGAACGAAACATTCTTTGTTGAGGGTGTGAAAACTCCTCTCTAACATACGTGTTTTAAAATTGTGAGGCTGACGTTCATACATAACAGGTTAAAGCAGGTTAAAGCGAACAATATCTACTGAAAGTAAGTTGTGGTTGTTAACATTTATTTTCATAGGATTTCAGACAAAAATTTATCTTTACTCCGTTAAATAAACCCCTTTGTTCGAGAATAGTCCCATATTTCACCAAAATTATAATGATTTCACAACAAAATTTTGTGATTACCATGAAAACTCACATCCCACATGGACTACTAAAGCTTAGAGTTCCAATCAAGTCCACTTTGTTGTTGTGAGTTATTCAAATCATGTAAAGAAAAGGGTTTGCAAATATAACAAAAAGGGTAGCAAATCTTTGGGAAGATCACTTCTTTTGTGTACTTTTGAATGTATTTTCACCTCACCCATAGCAATTCAAATAAACTAAAATTGAGTGCATGCAATGAATGGAGGAGAGGCCATGCGTAAAAAGCAAAGCTCCTATAAATTATCCACAAGTTTCTTGGGCACCATCGTCCCCGAAGTTCAAGCCCACTGTTCATGTCGACGAGATGTGCCTCTTAAAGTGCTTCATGGCTTGCTTTGAGACCAACCACAAGTGACATCATTACCACGTAACATAAAAGCTACCCTTCCTCATTTCAGATATATTAAATTGCAAAGCTGCTGACTAACTTCCGCCGATTCATACCACTTTCTGACTTGAATTGAGAAAATAAGAAACTCTTTTCATTTTTATATTATAAACTAGATTGTGTAAAATCATGATGAAGAATTCTTTGTGCAATTAATAATTAATTCATCGTCAAAAATGGCTCACACCCATATGTTAAACAACAATTTAGATCAAAATCTTCCTTTTACCTTGAAGTTTCAAAGTCCCCCAAAACATAATTACACCTTTAATTAGTGGTTGTGTGGCCTCCAAGAATTTGTTAAGGAATGTGCTAAATGGTCCATATTCTTGAAAATAGCTCCAAAAATAGCTCCAAGGTTGAATTATAGTATACCTACTCAGTATTGGAATACAACATAGGGTTATTCGAAAATTAAACTACATCAAAAGAAAAAATTAGGAATCTAAAAAGAATATTCTTTAAAAAAAATTGAATTATTGTAATGTTTAGACCCAAAAGGAAGGGGTTGATATATACACATCAGCCACTAGCCTCTTTTATTGACCTAAGTTCATCCCATCATAGTTTATAATAAAATTCAACATCAAAATGTCAAAATTTGCGCTCACATGTATATATTTATGATAGTTATAGCTTGGAATTTTATTTACTGTATTAATATATTTGATTTGATGGTAAGAAGATGAATTAAGAAAAAAAAATGAGGTGGATTTGAAGGACATAAATTAAAGATTTAAGATTGAAAAAGAAAAACGCACGTTTTAATTTGAGTAAGGAAGGGTGATGGGATGAGATGGAGAGGCCCACGATGGAAAGGAAGAAAGACAGCGGTGAGTCGACGTTTCCTGGAAGCATTGTTGGGGGATTTTTGCCCTTTTAAAACCCACACAAGTGCGCCCTCTTTGTACCCTTTTCTGTACCCATCTTCTTCCCACTTTCCCTTTCATCCCCTTTTCATCTTTATATATATATATATATCTATATATGTAACTCAAGCTCTTATCTTTGGGCTTCTGTAGAGAGAGAGACAGATCCATTGATCATCATCATCATCTTCTTCTTCTTCAGAGCTCCAAAGAAGTAAGGGAAAGAGATGGTGAGAGGTCCATGCTGTGAGAAAATGGGGCTCAAGAAAGGTCCTTGGACCCCTGAAGAAGACCAGATTCTCATCAATTATATCAACCTCTATGGCCATGGAAACTGGCGAGCCCTCCCAAAACAAGCTGGTAATTCATTCTTCACTTCTTTCTTTCTTTAATTCTTCTAATCAATCTAAAACTTCAACCAAAATGTTTCCTTTTCAAACCCCATTAAAAAAAAATCCACCTTTTCTTCTTCTCCCTTTCGAAAAAAAAGATGACATAGTTAAATGAACACAACTCTACACAATAGTATGATATAAGTTTTCATCCATTTGCTTTGGGCTTCTCAAAAGGCCTCATTCCAATGAAGAGAGTATTATTAGATTATAAACTCATGAACATTCTCTAAATTAACTGGATTATAAACTCATGAACATTCTCTAAATTAACTGAGGTGAGACACCATTTCTTATGATTCTTTTGAAATATTTCAGGGTTATTACGGTGTGGAAAAAGTTGTAGACTTCGATGGACAAATTACCTAAGGCCAGACATTAAAAGAGGAAATTTCACTCAACAAGAGGAGGAAACCATTATGAAGCTACACCAAATGCTTGGAAACAGGTTTGTTTTTTTTTTTTTTGGAAATTTGATTGATCACGTGACTCTGGTGTCCTCGTGAGAAGATAGGATTAACAAGGCTAATTAATAATTAATTACATCCATGACTGCATAGGTTTTAATCCATTTTATGTCATCATGTGACACTAACCAACAAAACTGCCAACATTGAACTTGACGAACATGTTTTTTGTTTTCAACCGATTAAAGATTTCGATACTTAGCAATGAAATTAACTAACTATCTTTTTATTAATTTCTAGATGGTCGGCAATTGCTGCAAGATTACCGGGAAGAACCGACAACGAGATTAAAAACGTGTGGCACACTCATTTGAAGAAAAGGATTACACAAAATTACGCCACTCCACAACTCAGAAATTACACCGCTGTGAACCGACAGAGCTACGGCGGGGATATCCCCGCCGTGGCTGGAGAAGAATCAGCAGCACAATCCTACAAATTTACGACCTTTCATTCCATGCAGAGCTGTGGTTCGGCTTCTTCGCCGCCCCATTGCTCCAGTGAAAGCTCCTCCATCGTCACGGCAGAGAACGGTGAGTTGTCGACAAATAATCTGCCGGAAGCCGACGACAGCTTCTGGATGGAAGTTTTGGCCAATGACCAAATCGCCATGGTAGGGAGCCAACAGGGATTTGTAGGTGAAATATATGAGGGCCAGTTTGGTAATTTGACAATGGAGCAGCCAGTTAATGAGACTATGGATTTTTGGTATAATATTTTTGCNTTTTTTTTTTTTTTTTTTTTTTTTTTTTTTTTTTTTTTTTTTTTTTTTTTTTTTTTTTTTTTTTTTTTTGAGGAGAGGGATTGGATTCACTATTACAAAAGTTGTCAAAATTTACGGGGGTTTTAATAGATTAACAAAGTTTAAAAAATAAATAAAAAAATGAATACAGAAAAATATACCTAAAAAAAAGGTATTTTTGAGTTAGTATATATGATTTCCATACTTTATAACAAATATATTTTCTTTTTATATTAACTGGTTGAAATATATTACTATTATTATTTTATTGTTTTGGAAAAGTAACATGTTTTTATTTTTGGTTTTGGTTCTTAAATATGATATGGGCATGTGGGGGTTCTCGTGATTCGTATTTTATTATATAGTTTGTCACCTTTATAAATTAAAAAATATGAATTGATTATATTATAATATGACTGTTTTCCTTTTTCATCTAAAACTAAAGTTAGTGGGGCCTTTAATGTGGATAATCTCTCCCTAATAAATAAATGAAATTTATATTGCAAATAGTAATGCGGACATTTTTGTGCCACTATGTAAGATTTGTATTTTTTTGACGATCAATTTCTATGTCGTATTCAAATTGGATTCTTCGCCGCCAATTAGTCCATATGACTGGTATGTATCTCCATCAGCTTTATGATTTTAAAATATTTTTATTAGAGAGGTTTTCATATCTTTATAATAAATGTTTGTTCTCTTCTACAACGGACGTGGGATCTCACTCACAATCCACTCTCCTTGAGGGCCCAACGTTCTCTCCGGCACACCTCAGACTCTGATACCATTTGTAGTATCCCAAGTCCACTATTAACAGAAATTGTATTCGTTTGGATTTCACTTTTGAACTTTCCTTTGAAATTTTAAAATGCGTGCGCTAAAGAGAGGTTTCTGAACCAAACCAAAAATCAAACAAAAGTGAACATGAACACATCCATATCTGGTATAGCATGCTAGTTTGGCAAAACATATAAAGAAAGAGAGACAAGTGGTGAGGGCAGAGAAAGAATAATGAGAGAGAGAGAGAGAGAGAGAGAGAGAGAGAAAGAGAGACAAATGGTGGGCGTGTAATATAACCAATTCCATGCATCACCACGTCCCGGATTCCATTTCAGAAATCACCCCAAATGTTGCTTCATTTCAACCCCAAGCACCCACCTTTGGCCCTATATATTAACCCCTTTTCCAGTTCAATTTCATCCCACCATCTCCTTTTTAACCACTTTCTACAATGGCTACCAAACTGGTACTAGCGATTCTGCTGTGCTTTGCTGTATCGTCTTTGGTGAGCGCTCAGGGGCCTGAGAGGCGGCGGCGCTTCAGGGAAGAAGCTCAGCAATGCCGGCTCGACAGGCTTCAGGCAAGGCCGCCCTCGCGTCGGATCGAGTCGGAGGGAGGCATTAGCGAGATTTGGGATGAATCAGAGGAAGAGTTTCAGTGTGCTGGAGTTGCTGCCATGAGAAGCATCATAAGGCCCAACTCTCTCACTGTTCCTATGTTCCAAAGCTCCCCCATGCTTATTTACGTGGAGCAAGGTATCAGTCCCTACAAACCTCGCCACATAACACTCTGTTTTAAGCGTATTATGAATAATTGGTTACAAATGGGGTGGAACAGGGGAAGGGTTCATGGGGCTGAATTTCCCAGGGTGCGCAGAGACATACGAGGCACAATCATCCCAATCTTCAAGACGGTCTTCAAGGCGTCTGGGGCGTCGAGTTGGCGCTGGCAAAGAGGAAGACCAACACCAAAAGGTGCGCAGAGTCCGCCGTGGTGACATGATCGTCGTCCCCGCAGGTACTGTCAAATGGTGCCACAACGACGGCGGTCAAGACCTTGTCCTCGTCTCCTTCTTGGATCTCAACAACGAGGACAACCAACTGGACCTCCGCATCAGAGTATTCCAATTCTCCCTTCAAAACCAAAAACATTTCAGTACCAAAAAGAGATCTCTGTTCTCATACACGTGTTTTGTACAGGCATCATTCTTGGCCGGTGGAATTCCAAGAGAAGCATTAAGGCAATTTAGAGGATCAGGAGAATCAAGAGGATCAAGATCGTCAGAGGATCTAGTGAACATCTTCTTTGGGTTCGATCAGGAGCTTCTTGCAGAGGCATACAACATTCCATCAGACCTGGCCAGGAAAATCCAAGAACAAAGGAGCAGCGGATTGATCGTGAAGTGCGAGGAAGACATGTCGTTTTTGACACCGGAGGAGGAAGAGGAAGAACCGAGTGCATCCCCTTCTTCCAATGGGCTGGAAGAAACCATCTGCACTGCACGAGTCCAGCACAACATGAACACACAAAAGGAAGCCGATGTGTACTCAAGGGAGTCCGGTAGAATCAACATTTTGAACCGACTCAAGCTCCCCATTCTCAAATACATGGACATGAGTGCTGAGAAAGGCCATCTTTTCCCGGTAAAAAAAAACTAATTCGTTTACCTCCTTCCAACCTCCATTCCTAACATTTGGCTTCCCCTGTTGCAGAACGCTCAATACAACCTGCACTGGTCAATCACCGACCACAGATTGGTGTACGTGGTGGAGGGAGAGGCAGAAATTCAGATATCGGATGACTACGGCAACCAAGTGTTCAAGGAGAGGGTTTCGAAAGGAAACATGTTTGTGATCCCCCAATTCTACGCCTCGCTAGCCCAGGCAGGCCCAGAAGGGTTCGAATGGGTCACTTTCAAGACCTCAAAGCAGCCCATGAAAAGCCCAGTCGTTGGCTACACCTCCCTCTTCAGAGCCCTCCCGCAACAAGTCCTGGAACAATCATTCCAAATCACAGCAGGAGAGGCCCAGCAACTGAAGCAGACCAGAAGCAGACACACTTTCCTGTTCCCTCCCAGCAGCAGCAGCAGCCGCCGTAGGTTCCCTTAAAGAAGGAGAAGCTCCCTTTTGCAAGTGGTAGAGAGTAGAGAGATAAAAGAAAACGAATAAGGCCAGACGGTACCACAGCGCAGTAGAGTTTTTAAATTATGGTTATATGTAATAATAAAATATATGAATGCAATAAAAAATATGTGCCCGCCCGGCCTTCTTTCCTCATTTTCTCTTCATATGTTTTCCATTTTATTTTCATTATTAAGCATATCAGCTATAGACTTAAATATGATCCATACTAAATGTGTAAATTCAAACAATTAATTAATGAATGCACCATACAAACAAAAGTTGTGTAATTACTAATTAACAACAAACATGTTTAATTAATTGGTTTCATTAAATGTATTTGTTGCAATTAAAGTTTTCCCGAGTAATATTCAATTTATTACTTATTTATTAACTCAATTAGTGATGGATTAGTACTCAAAGAGTGTACTAAATAAAACCTATCTCTCATTTTATAATTTAATTTTAACCCAAACTTTTTGAGTCTCATTAGTTACTGAAAAAATTGGCCAAAATTAGCCATGAAAAATGGTTGAATATATAATGTAAGAGATGTAAATAAACTGTTTATCTTTATATAAGAACTTCTTAATTATATATATATATATATATATATATATATATATAATTAAATATAACAATGCTTTTTTTTTATAAAAAAAAAAAAAGAAAAAGAAAGAAAAAAAAATTGATACAATTAAATATTCAAATGTATTTTAAAATAAAACAACAATTGAAAGTTGATAGATTTTTTTTTAAATATAATTTAGCTTAGATTAATTATGTTATTAAATCAAAACAATAATTTTTTTGTTTTAAATTGTGATTTTTTTTAAAAAAAATATATATATATATTGAGATCAGATTATGAAAATTGGAAAAAGAGGAGGAATGAAGTTTAAAATAATTACTTATTTTAAAATTTTGAATCAGGTATTAAATTATTTGAAAGAATAAAAAATTGAATAAATAAAAATGAAATTCTGCTGTGGCATTTCATCAAATATAAAGAAACCTGATTGTCAGTGCGAGTGAGATGAGAAATTGATTAGGGAAAATAAACAACAAATGAATGATATGAGAAAACGACAAATATTTTGCAGAGACAGAACATGATAAACGACACAACATAGAGTGGCAAGCAGAATAGGTATAAAGGGATCAGCATTTACCATCCAATATCTCAGAACCCGAAAGCCACCTGCAACATGACATTCAATGATGTGTGCAACAATAGGGTTTCCACAGCCATGCAATTTGAAGAATGGCTCAATCTTCTTTACGCGTGTCCCTGCTTTCTTCCCTCTATAAACCCCTATTCTCCCCATTTCCCACTTCAAACACAGCCCTTTTCTACATCCAAACACCAACCATGGGAACTCACCGTTGCCTCTCCCTTTCCCTCTCCCTTTCCCTCTGTTTCCTCGTCCTCTTCAATGCCTGCCTAGCAACCGACCAGGACGCCAACTCCCACAGGCGCTTCAGCGAGGGCCAGCGCCGGTACCGCCACTGCCGCCTCGACAGGCTCGATGCCCTCGAACCCTCCAACCGCATCGAGGCCGAAGGCGGCGTCATTGAGATATGGGACCCCAATCACGAGATGTTCGAGTGCGCTGGCGTGGCTATCCAGAGATATATTATTGACCCTAATGGCCTTCTTCTTCCGCAATACACCAATGCCCCACGTCTTATCTACATTGAAAGAGGTACTCATTTCGGTTTTTTGTTAAATTAATCAATTAATTAGTTAATTAATTGATTATACCCTGTGATTTCAACAGGGAGAGGGTTGAAGGGAGTTGTACTTCCGGGCTGCCCTGAAACATACCAAGAATCTCAGCAATCGGCGCAGGAGTTCCGAGACCGCCATCAGAAGATCCGCCACGTACGCGCCGGTGACCTCTTCGCTGTGCCTGCTGGCTCTGCTCATTGGTCCTATAACGATGGTAATGAGAAGCTTATTGCTATTGTTCTTCTGGACGTCAGTAACAACGCCAACCAACTGGACTTCCATCCAAGGGTAAAGGCAACGCATCAAACTCAATTTTAAAATTAGCATTTAAATGAAATGAGATTCAATTTTAAAATTAGCATTTAAATGAAATGAGATTCAATTTTAAAATTAGCATTTAAATGAAATGAGATTTACATGTATTAACTAAGATGCAGACATTCTACTTAGCCGGAAATCCAGAGGAGGAGTTCGAGGAGTCGAGATCGGACAGAGAGCGTGAACAGAGACGAGGACAGAGCACTCGGAAGGGATCCAGCAACAAGAACAACATCTTCTACGCCTACGACGACAGAGTCCTTGCAGAAATTTTCAACATAAACGTGGAGACAGCGAGGAAGCTCCGAGGGGAAGACGACTACAGGCGTAACATCATCAAGGTTGAGGGAGAGTTGGAGGTGATCAAGCCACCAAGATCCCACGGAGGAAGCAGAGGAGATGAGCGAGAATGGGAGGAGGAACAAGAAGAAGAGAGAGAAAGAGAGCGCGAGCACCGCCAACGCCGCCGATGGGCTGATAATGGATTGGAAGAAACCATTTGCTCTTTGAGACTCAAGGAGAACATAGGCGACGCCTCCCGCGCTGATATCTACACTCCTGAAGCTGGCCGTCTCAGTTCCACCAACAGCCACCGCTTCCCCATCCTCCGCTGGCTTCAGCTCAGCGCCGAGCGCGGCGTTCTTTACAGGGTAAGTAAGAATTTAGGCATACAGCATCTGGCTATGCTCTCACATAATTTGGTATATTATTTGTTATTATTGTTATTGCAGAATGCGATGTACGTTCCACACTGGAACATGAACGCACACAGCGTAATATTCGTGACAAGAGGGCGAGCGAGAGTACAAGTAGTAGACGACAGAGGCCAAACCGTATACGACGGGGAGCTACAACAACGCCAGCTCCTAGTGGTCCCACAAAACTTCGGCATAGTGAAAAAAGCAAGCGAGGAAGGGTTTGAGTGGGTTTCCTTCAAGACCAACGACCAGGCAATGATCACCCCACTGGCTGGCCGCACCTCCGCCTTGAGAGCGTTCCCCGTTCAAGTCCTCGCCAGCGCCTACAGAATCTCCACAGAAGAGGCTCGAAGGCTCAAATTCAACCGGGAAGAGACCACTCTGCTGCCCCCAAGCATGTCATCCGCGCGCAGGGCCAACCCAGTGGAAGCAATGTAAAGGGCTCGGTTTGGTAGGAACTAGGAATGGGCCGGTTTTGGCTTTTGGGCTTTGGTTTTATGGTGTTGTAATAATTTAGGGTTTAAAGCTACCGAATAATGATGATGATGATGATGATGATGATGATAATAATAATAGTAATAAAGACGAGGCCAAGTTTATCTATGTACATTTATATATATCCAACCGTTTAAAGTGTAGATTACTCAAATTTTTGTGGACCCTACGCTCTGTTTGATTCAAATTTCTAGTTCAAAAAGAAACACAACACATGAGATTGAAATGAAAAAATGAAGAATTAGCAAATAGAAGTCAGTCCCACCAATTATATGAGTGCGCTATGAAAGGCTGTGCTATTTGCTGAATAAGATGTACATAGGGACAGTGGGCTTGGCTTTGGATCTGTAGTAACATGTCTTCTTGTACTTGAAATTTGGATTCTCAATTGTCAGCACAATCCTCCCTGGCTCACTTATGTAGAAACAATTCCTCAAGCTCTCTCCCACTTTCTTCTGATTCTCTAGCTGAATCCGATACGATCCTTCGTCGTCGGGCACGAACTCTTCCTTGTATGCAACGTCCCATCCCACCACCGTCACGTCCCACACCATCGTCACCCCAACCTGGGCTGGGATTTCAATGGTCACAGCCGTGTTTCCTTTAATGTCGACCTGCAATGCTTTATCCATGGGCGAGAAGTCGTCGTCGTCGTCTCTCATAAGGCCGCCGTATTGAATGGGCAAGTGTTCGGGGGCTATAAACCTTGATCATCAGGTTTGATCATCAAGAGATGGGAATGAATTAGTTGGTCGAAGAAAAGAAACACAAAATATATGCATACACGAATAATTGGCTCACTTGAGAAGGGTCTTTGTGACTTTTGATGGATTGGCAAAGACGAACTTGGCCTTGGTTTTGTGGCTGATGATCTTGGATCGAAGAAGGTGGCGTGCGTAGTACCAAAATGGAGCATTTATGACTATATTTTTATAGACGAGTTCGGGGTAATTGTCGCGTAAGAGCAAGAGAGCTCTCTTGTTAAGCGTACGAAACTCCTTGGTGGCAGGTCCGGACGCGTTCTTCAAATCAGTGATCTGAAGAATGGAATCAACCCCTCCCTTTTCAAATCGAAGCTGTTTAATCCCTTTCTCCATATTCTGAACCATCCATCTCAACAACTCCTCGCATTTCTCCTCTGTTCCAAACCTCCTCTGCCACATCTCTCTGTCCATCAAAACCCCATTTGCATGAAACCACAACGGATGCCCCTCCCGATCTCGACCGTTCAGAAAACCCACAAAATTCTGAAGATCGCCCTCCAATTTCTCCTCAACAATCCCATCCGCCTTGTATTCTCTGCGCCATTTCAAAGTCTTTCTCAGCATCTCAAATGCTTCGTGGACTTTGTAGTGTTTGGCTTTCAAGAACTTCTGCAACAGAATGTCGGTTCCTTGGTGGCCTTTACTCGGCAATAAAGGCACTCCCCATAGCGTTATTTCTTTAAGCTCTTCTCTGGCTTTTTCGGCGTCTTTAATGTCAACACTTCGGTCGGGTTTGCCCATCAGATAATCCCCTGCTATTGCATCCTCCACTCTGTATCGCAGTTCTATCAAAGCCTTCTTCTTTTTCTTCTTTCTCATCTTCTTTTCCATTGCCTCCAAATCTTTCTCCACCATTTCGCCGTCCGATCTTCCCTGCACGTGTGTTTATCAAACATGAATATCAAAATTAAAGGGGAATAAATTTATGAAAATAATTAATTATGGAGGACACCAGATCATCCTCTAGAAAGTAAAGATCTTGGTCCAAGTTCATGATGCTCTTCAGATCGGTTTCAACAGTAATGTGGTCGTAGATCTTCTTCCCATTTCTCCCGGCCACCATTATATCTTCTTCTTGGAATTCCAGGATTCCGGCGCCCGGTGAGAGAGTAGCCGGAAAACCGGATGCGGTGTGGCTAGAACAGATCAGAACCAAGGACTGACAAATGCAAATTGAGGGTTCATTGAATGGAAACAAAAGAAGCTGTCTTGAATCATCTCACGGGTGAGGCTGTAAGTTCTTCAAACCCCCTCAAAGCCATTACTTTTTCTTCCCCCAAATTTAGAACTTTTTTTCTTTTTTTAACATTTATTTCCAATCATGTGTTCCTAACAAAAACTCATCAACTGATTTGTAGATATGGTCTGGCAGTTTCCAAATCCGTGGTTCTTATCAATTATCCCTTTTTACAATTTTTTTTTTTTTAAATATATATATATATATTTCTTTTGTTTGATCCCATTCTTGTAATTTTGTATATATATTTTTCTTAATCTAAGGATGAATTTGATAAAGTTCAAATTTTTATTAGTAAATTGTTGGGCTTGGCCCAGGTCCATAAAAAAGAAAGGAGATTATTTANAAAAAAAAAAAAAAAAAAAAAAAAAAAATCACAAAGATCCAAAGTTGGGAAATGTTTTGACGTATGGAAGAATCCTTTAGAACACAGAATCGCGAAGGAATCAATTCCATTTGGGTGAGAACCAAAAACATGATGTTTTGTTGGTATAAAATTGGCATAATTTTGGAAAGGTATATGTGGCTACTCTCACAGTGCGTTGTGTCAGTTCATCTTTTACTTGTTTCTTTTTGTTTTGTTTGGTTGTTAAGTTGAAACATGTCGTGCGTAGAAGGTAGGCATGTTACCCCATGCATGCCCTTGGAGTTCCCAACAGAGAGGCCCCAAGACTAGGCCTCGGCTCCACTCCTCTCCTTCTTCTTCTCAACGCCCCCATGGCTTTACACTTGATTCAATTAAATTTCCCTTCAACTTCTTTTTGGGGTTTCAAAGTAAAAGATAACACATATTTAGAGACCAAAACAAAAGGGGGACAACAATGAGCAGTGCAGCAGTTCTTTCTGGGATTTCTTGTTTATGGCTCAAAACAATGTAACCAAACCCCAAGAAGCTCTCAACTCTTCTCATTTCCCATCATCCATCTCATCAAATAATAATAATAATAATAATAATAATAATAATAATAATAATAATTCATTTTCTCTCTCCCTTCTTAGGCTCTTACACACACTTCAAGATTGCAAATTTAATAATACCAATCAAATCTTATGTCTTAGATTTTTTTTCTTTTTTTCTTTTTTTCTTTTTGCCCTGACACCCACATCGAAGATAATAAACTCGAGCTCATTTAGTTCATCAATCTCTCTCTCTCTCTCTCTCTCTCTCTCTCCCCCACTTCAATATTTAGTTCCACATCCCTCATGGAACAACAAAAAAAAGAAACCCTAGTTCCTCCCTTCAAGCTACTTCCATATTTCCCATAAACCAAATGGATTCCATCACTGAATTTGAAGGCCTCAACGCCCAACAATTTGGAGGCTCCAGTGTTCCAAATTTAGGTGGTGGGTCGTCGTCCTCTTCTTCTTCTTCTTCTTCTTCTTCAAACAGCCGCTATGAGAATCAAAAACGGCGAGATTGGAACACATTTTGCCAATACCTGAAAAATCACCGACCCCCACTTGCCCTTTCAAGGTGTAGTGGAGCTCATGTTCTTGAATTCCTTCGGTATTTGGACCAATTTGGTAAGACCAAAGTCCACACTCCGATCTGCCCTTTCTACGGCCATCCCAACCCTCCAGCCCCATGTCCCTGCCCTCTACGCCAAGCATGGGGCAGCCTGGATGCTCTTATTGGCCGCCTTCGTGCAGCCTTTGAAGAGAACGGTGGGATGCCCGAAGCTAACCCTTTTGGTGCCCGTGCTATTAGGCTTTATCTTCGAGAGGTTCGTGATGTGCAGTCTAAAGCAAGAGGAATTAGCTATGAGAAGAAGAAACGAAAGCGCCCTCAACAACAAATCCTTCCACCTCCCACGGGAGCTTAAATCCCAAAAACAAAACATAAAAAAAATTCAAACTTTATAATCAAGAAGCCAATTAGAGGGTACCCTTCTTATCTAATTGCCCTTTCCTTCTAATTAATGCTCTTAAATATGCTTTTTTTCAATCAATTCTAGGGTTACTTCAAATTTCCCTAAATCACCTTACGTAAAACAAGAGGGAATTTGATGGTTTGAGACACTTTGTAAGTTTTTAATGTGCAACCCTCTTCATGAATCATGAATTTGTGTGTTTTTTTCTTCTTCTTAAAAGCGAATTTTTAATGGGTCAAATCCATATATGATGATTGTGTATCTGAGTTCTGAGTATAGTTTGAGCAATTGTCTTTTCTTGCTGTATTCTCTGTGTTGCGTTACAAAAGTTGAAAACAATGTCGGTGAGATCAACCCTGATCTGTTTGGGGGCATTTGTTTGAATCTTGGTGGAATTGGGTTTCAAATTCAAACCCCAGCCTAAACACTTACCATCCCGAGCGTTGAAGTAACAAATGGGTTCCACCATTTTTTTCTCAATCTCTTCAAAGATTTTTTTTAATTATTATGATATTTTTTCATCATTTTTTTTTTTTAATTTATAAAGAAAGTAGAGCTATTTATACTATCAACAATAGTTCAACCTATATATAAATCTCTAAATTTAAATTTATTAAAAGAACAATATTTAATTTTCAAAATAAGATATGCCCAAAAAAAATAAGAACAAGTATTAATTTTGAACTTAGTTATATTAAAATAACATAAATGAATGTTATTTTATTCTTAAAATAACGTAGACAATGTTAGTTTAGGGTTAGAGGTGAAGAAAAAAAAAGAAAAGATTTTTGAAAAATGGTAAGAAATTGGATTTTGTTTGTGGTGGTGTCATGTCATTTGGTGATGGCAATGGAAAAGACAAGTGGTGAAACTGTAATTTCTTGATTCATTCAGCTACTATATTTAGTAGATGGTGATGTCATGGGTTGAAAAAGCTCACTGTTTTCACTTATTTACTTGTAAAGTTGCATCTCCAAGCTTCCTTCTTTGTCGTGTCAGTGTCTCCCATGTCCAACAACCTCACTTCTTTTCTGAAACTTACAGCATTAAAACTAAAGTAAAGAAGAGGAGTAAAAAAAAAAAAAAAAAAAAAGTGTTATGATTAATGCATAAAACATTAGATTTTAAGGATAGTTAAGTTGGTAGGAGACTACTCATTGTGACAAGAAAGGGAGTGATTCAACAGTTCTTCACATATCACATGTGGATTATACACATATCAACAGCAAGCATTAATCAACCAACCAAATCACATGCCATTTTCCACCTTTAACTGAGAATTCATTATGTTTTTCCTTTTCGGTTCTTCTTAATTTTGATTTACTCGAAAACATTGTGTACTAGTGAGAGAGTTGTATGTACAATTTGGAGGGAGATCTAACTTCATGATTCTAGTAATTGGTCGAAAGAGGGCGATGGTTGAACCGAAGGAACTCCCTTGGCCCTAGTTGATTTGAATCTAGAATGGTCTTAAATGATTACCATGGAATTTGAAAAGAAAACATTATGAAAAGGAGTGAGTGTAGTTTGTTCAAATTCTATGATTTTGGTCACAAAATTTCAAATCTGTTAGAAAGTAATGGAGAAGGTGGATATGTTTCCAAATTATGTGTTCTAAGGATGGATCACAATCAATCTTCCATCAACAACAGTGCCATCTTTTTGGTTAATAGTCACCAATTGATCGGATTAGGGAGCAACTAGGACATCCATTTGGACACACCCTTGATGCAGCCCTGAACTATTTGTCGCCACCCGAAAACGACTCTCCCTTACCTCCATTTATGTCGACTTCCATCTCTATTTAAATCCCTAATATTTTGATCAACAAAATATGTTTGAACTAGTTAAATTATCCATTGATTCACCCATTAATTACTTATCTTATGGAGGGAGTGACGTTTTCTAATAACAACCTAAGTTGTGAGTCATAAAAACATCCTTAACATTTAGAATGGTGTGAATCAGTGTGATTGTTCAAAACGAGGCGTTTTGAAGGATAATAAGGTACCAACAGGCCTTAACTCTCCCTTGTAGCCTTTTTGTAGGCCTTGTAATCTCACCATCTTTCTTTTTGTGGAGGAGAAGCTGATACCTTTGGCCCATAATAAAGTCTTTCTACCCTTTACCAATCTGTCAACAATCAACACACCATTTCATTTGTACCTAAACTAGTGAAGAAGTTACTAGTCAGCTTATCTTAAGTTGTAAGTTCAAATCTTACGTTCATAATCGGAAGATTCAAAGCCTTGACCTGTTGATCGAAGATGTCATCGACAAACGAAAAGGTGTCATGTTTTGAAATTTGGAGGGTTCCAATAAGGAGGCATTAAGAGAAACAGATGAAGTACTGAAGGGTGGCATGAGAGAAAAAAAGAGAGGGTACAACAAATTGACTATCAGTTTTCATCTCTTACTCTGCATTTAACCACCAACTCCATTTGTCTTCCACTGCCACCCATCTGTCGCAATGCCCACAATCAACTTTTACGTAGCAACCTTCCAATAAAATCACACCTCTCAACGTCAAATTAATAATAATAATAATAATCTTTTTAGTAAAATAAGTATGAAATGAATAAATATTAATAAATTTTAACAAGTATGAAAGAAAGAGAGAGGAGGGCAAAATTGTCCAGAAAGGAGGAAAAAAAGAAGGGTTGCTGAATGTAACATCTTGTTGTCTCCAAAACTCAACTCACTGTTCTTTCCCTCTCTCTTTGTGTACAGTTTGGATGAGAGGGAATGGAAGAACAATCCCATCAATCACCAAAAAACTTAGTTGTTCTACCTTTTTTAGAAAACCCCAAACAAAACCAATATCCTTTCAACTACACAAATCCAACCAAATCCACAAACAACACACCCTTCTTCACATCTTCTTCCCAATCTCATCAAAAATCCACCTTTTAATTAACCCTCCTCACCTTCTTCCTTGCAATCCCCATATCACTGCCCTATAACAACAACAACAACAACGCCCTCATTTTGTCTCTTCAAAAATCAGCTGCAAGCAACCGTCTTTAACAAACAAAACCAAACAAGAAAAGGAAAGGAAATTAGGATGGACTTCTCCGGGAGTAGCAGCAATAGCAACAACAACAACATCGCCATGAACCACCAGCACTCCGCAACAGCCTCCTCTTCCAGCAGCAGATATGAGAATCAAAAGCGCCGTGACTGGAAAACTTTCGGTCAATACCTCAACAATCATCGCCCACCGCTCGCCCTCTCACGATGTAGCGGCGCTCATGTCCTCGAATTCCTCAGGTACTAAATTACTTCAAATAAAAAAAATGAACTGAATTGCTTCAAAGTTACAAGCTTTGTGAGTGAGCGCAGGTACCTAGATCAATTTGGAAAGACGAAAGTGCACACACCCATCTGCCCTTTCTACGGCCTTCCGAACCCTCCCGCACCCTGTCCATGCCCTCTTCGGCAGGCGTGGGGGAGCCTCGACGCTTTGGTGGGACGCCTTCGAGCCGCTTTTGAAGAGAATGGAGGGAAGCCTGAAGCCAATCCATTTGGGGCTAGAGCTGTGAGGCTGTATCTTCGTGAGGTTCGTGATTTGCAGTCAAAGGCCAGAGGGATCAGCTACGACAAGAAAAGAAAGCGCCCACCATCTCAACACCCCTTGCCTCCTCCTCACACTGCACCTTCATGAGATCAAATCCATATCACAAAAGAACCAAAATTTCCCCAATTGGGTATTGCTCTAAACCTCTTCCAAAATCATGCCTTTTATTTATCTCTCTTTTTTTCCATTGCTAAATCAAATAAGTTGCGGATTTTCACTCTCTCTTCTTCGGCTAGGGTTTGGAAATTTTGAACCNCTTTTTTTTTTTTTTTTTTTTTAATTAAAATTTTCTGAAAAAGTTTGTAAGTCTGTGTAAAGGTGTAGATCTCTGCTTTTGATGCAAATACTAGCAGTGTTACTATTTGTACACTTGTGTTCATCCTTTCAAAATCTGTACTCTCCAGTTGTTCATGTATGCTTAAACACTATCACTTCCATTTTCTAATTTCTAACCTTAATTATCAACATTATGTCGTGTTATTTCTTTGCCCTGCACGTTAAAAGGGTTACGGAAATCTCAATAATCTTGTTCAAATCTTGTTGTGAGATTCCAAGTTCTTATTTTTATGAATCCCCTTTCATAAAATTCTTGTGTTTAGTTGAGGGATGCCACAAAGAACCCTTTTTTTTTTTTTTAGGCTCTGCTGGGTTTACATTAATACTGAGTTTTAATGTCATCAAGAATTTTATTGTCTCTCTGTCATTAGTGTCTGTGGTGTGAAACAGCTTAAGAAAAAGGGATTAAAATAGAGAAATTACGATGTGGTAGGAGGCCAATTCTTGGCATTGTTTGTTACATTTAACGAAGACAACTTTTGCAGTTGGTTTCTGATGATTAGACAGAACACAAAAACAAAATTAAGTATTGCTTCATGTTGTTGTCCGATGAGTTTTAACAATCCTCGTATTTTCAGGTTATTTTGTTGTGTCCACTCGAATTACCTCAATACATGTTTTCCGTTCTAATTAATTTATGTTGTGGAGTAAAAAATTGATATTTTCCATATTTCTCTATCTAATATTGTTTTGAAATATGCAACAACTGAGTGACTTGTTGTAAATCAACAATCGACTGAAACCAAAAACCCGATGCCGGAGGGAAAATATTGAAAATCGGAGTTGAACGAGCCAGGGACTGAAGATACAAATTGGAGTTGAAGGATCAATGAGTGTCGAAATTGAGAGGAGGATTTGAATGAACGGTAGAGCCGAGAAAGCGAGAACGGCTAGAAAAATGATCGTTGAGTGCATTGAATCGCGTAATTCTTAGCCATTGCGTTAGAGTTGCACGGTTTCATTGTTGAGTTGAAGAACGTATCAAACTTCACCGGTTGACTTCTTTTCTTTAATGTTGTCATTCTTCATTAACTCATGACATGTTGAATTCGAAAACATAAACATATACGACACCATAAGAAAGAATCGAGTACAAGTTGAGAATAAGAGGAGAGTTTGTGGTATTTTACTTTAAGAAAAACACTCGATTCTTAAAAACACACGATTCACCACCGAAACAAAAAGGGAGATGGGGCATTTAGAAAATGAAAAAGGAAAGAAAGAATATGAGTATTGGTAGATGCTCCTAATGTTTTTTAAAAAGAAAAAATGAGGTGAAGACGTCAAGATTTGGCAAGCAAAGAGGGGCAGCCATTGGACACACCAATTTTCGCAAGTGCAGTGAGTGGGTCAATATTAAAAGCTTATGTGCCATTGCATGCCCTCCTACTCATCCCATCCCCAACGTACACTCCCAATTAAAACCTCAAAACCTTTAGCCTTTCCCACAAAATACATTATTTTCTCCAAAGCCTTCTTTAAATTAATATTAAAAAAAAAAAATTCATTTTCCATATTTATAAACAGCTATCTCCACAAATTGGACCCGTAAAGACGTTGACATGACAACGGTCTCGTACGGAGCGGTCCCAGATTAGGACCTCATCGGTCCGCGGGTAATGACCGCATTGTCACTGTAGCCGACACCCCTCACAGCTCCGCACGTGGCCTGCCCTTTCCGCTATTCACAGGCGGCTCCACGATCTTTCTTTCTTTTATTTTATTTTAATTTATTTCATTTAAAGCGACATGTAAATCTTAAACCAAACTTTGCTCCTAAATCCTTCCAATCCACCGTAGGATACATTATTTTGTACTGTACTAGGTTTGATGTCTTCCACTGATTCCACGTCGATTGCGTTCTTTATTATGGTAATGGTGCACACTTTTGGGCCTTCAACTCGGCCCAAATTGCATTGTTTCTTATGGGCTTCTTTGCTTAATCTCTGTTTCGCTTGGGCTTACCTTCACCAATTTCAAACTTTTATAAATATATAAAATTTTAATCTTTTAGAAATTGGTATATTTTTATTTTACATAAAAATTAATAATTCTTTTCTTAACTTTACAGTGTTTTATTTGAAATGATAAATAGTGTTTTATTTATCAAACTTTGCTTAAATTAACTTACAATTTAGTAATATAATGGATCAATAACGAGTCAAGATGCTCATGACATTGGATTCTTTTTTAACAATTAATCTCTTCGTCAAGAATATATTATTTAATCAATAAAATTATGTTCACCAATTTGAGCATAGCTCAGCTGGTTAGTGTATATATTACCAACCAAGATGTTTGAGGTTCAAATCTCATGTATCTCATACGATTTAATAATCAGTTGAGTTATGCTTAAATTGATATTTTTATTTTATGTTTCTGAATATTTAAAATATTATTATTTTCATTAAATACATAATACATTTTCTTTTGGAACATCACAAACAAGCTCGATGAAGTAATCACATATTTGTTATTAGTGTTACAAAATATATATGAAACAAGAGGAACATTAGATTCTTGATTTCAAGAGGGCATAAATCCACCGACAGAGGTGAGCTGTAATTGTAAAGCAACGGAGATTGGTGTCGTTGTCTTCTCCATTTTACTAAAATGTGAAGCCAAAACCAGAGATGAAATAAAATCCGTTTTTGTTTCTTGTCTGTCTCTCTTTGAATTCTGAAATCAGTTCGCTAATGGGGTCTCTCCCTCCGGCTGAGGATATTTCCCTTTCCTTATGCCAATGGCCCCCAAAATCCCCAAATCCAAATCCAGATCTAAGCCCTATCGACGAATCTACACTCCTCGATCTCTTCAAATCCCAACAAAATCACCTCAATTTCTTCTTCCACAATCTCGATCTCTCTCAGACTCTGAAATTCACCGTTACCCTTCTCAACGCCCCCGGAACCATCTTCTTCTCCGGCGTCGGCAAGTCCGGTTTCGTCGCTCGTAAGATCTCACAAACCCTAGTTTCACTCGGAATCCGATCCGCTTTTCTTTCCCCTCTCGACGCCCTTCATGGGGATATCGGCATCTTGAATTCCGGCGATGTTCTTGTGCTCTTTAGCAAGTCTGGCAACACCGAAGAGCTTCTTCGCCTGGTTCCTTGCGCTAGGGCGAAAGGTGCGTACCTCATCGCCGTCACCTCTGTTGAAGCCAATGTGCTTGCTGGGGTTTGTGATATGAATGTGCATTTGCCTCTCGAGCGTGAATTATGCCCTTTTGATCTGGCCCCCGTCACCTCCACTGCGATTCAGATGGTTTTTGGTGATACTGTGGCGATTGCGCTTATGGGTGCGCGCAATTTGACCAAAGAGGAATATGCCACTAATCACCCCGCTGGGAGGATCGGCAAAAGCCTCATTTTCAAGGCACTTCTCCTTTTTCTTCACTTAATTGATCTTCAGCTGGTTTCGATTTGTTTACATAGCTCTGTTTTTGAACTCCCGACTTAATTTTATCACCAATTTTCAGTGTCTTAATGCAACACTAAGTTGTTTAAGATAAGTACGGATGTTGTTTGGGTTGCAGGTTAAAGATGTGATGAAGAAACAGAGTGAGCTTCCTGTGTGCAAAGAAGGAGATCTAATAATGGATCAATTGGTGGAGCTTACGAGCAAAGGATGCGGCTGCCTACTTGTCATAGATGAGGAATATC
Source organism: Cucurbita pepo subsp. pepo (assembly GCF_002806865.2). Classification (NCBI taxonomy): domain Eukaryota; kingdom Viridiplantae; phylum Streptophyta; class Magnoliopsida; order Cucurbitales; family Cucurbitaceae; genus Cucurbita; species Cucurbita pepo. The sequence goes on from NC_036642.1 coordinate 335,442, forward strand.
ACCTGATTGGGACATTTACCGACGGTGATTTGAGGCGCACTCTCAAAGCTAGTGGTGAAGGCATCTTCAAGCTCACTGTGGGCCAAATGTGCAACAGGTACGAATCTCTAATACTCACTCGTTTTAGTTGCTATCATGAGATACAAGATCTTGCTATTTGCCAAACTTGTACTATCTGGATCCAAACTTTAACAACTGATGCAGAGGATGCCATTCTTTATGTTGATACCCAATAGTTTAGAGATTGATTTTGATGGTAAACCACATGACAGGAAACCGAGAACAATTGATCCCGAGGCGATGGCGGTCGATGCCATGAAAAAGATGGAAGCTCCCCCATCTCCTGTTCAATTTCTGCCTGTTATCAATCTTCAAAATATGTTGATTGGCATTGTCACATTACATGGCCTAGTTTCTTCAGGACTGTGATTGACATATGCCACATTTCTTTATTGTTCAATTCTTTGTATTACTGTTGAACATTGATAATGCAATCAAAGAGTATAAGAAAACTTGATATTATGTAGCCCGAGTACTCTTATATTCTTAAGCCTTGGTAGAGCCTGGTGCCACGTGTCCCGTGCCAATGAAGTGTGTGCACGACTCGGGTAGGAAGGGCTTCACGTGTATTCTTTTTAACTAAATCTTTGAACTGGTTGAGTGTGTTTCTTTTACGACCTAAATTCCCATTTGTCCTTTTGGGAAAAACTACTACCAAATCTAGTAAAAAGGAAAAGGTACAAGCGTTGGTTCGACATTCTCGATTCATCATCCAATGTTTTGGGGATCATAGTTGTTCTTCGTAAGCACAAATACTGAATGTCCCGACTCTATATTGTGGTATCAAAAATCACGAGTTTATTACATCCACAGTAATGCAGCTAACTAAATTTCTTTATTACAAGTTTAACTAATTTTGTGTACAACAAGAACAAAGATTTAAAGGAAAAAATGAAATCCAAGTGTGTCCCTAAGCACACAACAATGCCCCAAACACTCTCCTAAATCCAAACACCAAACCATATACAAACTATATATGAACAAACAACCCATTGAGATGTGCAGTAGCAGATAGATACGAGTTCAGAGGAAAACCAGGCTGCTTTCGACGTCGAAGGCCATTTGATCCAAGTTCGAAATGGCGCCATCTTGAAACGTATGTTCTTCCAAATCCATGTCCCACAAAACCCCATAATCAGAGTCATTTTTGGGGCAGAAAAGTTGATCAGCTTTGGGATTATTATTATTGGCATCTTTTTCTTGAGGAAGTTGAAGGAGATGGAGAAAAGAACAGCTGCCAATGTAGCCATGACTCTGATGGGGAGCCATTGAGGATAATGAAGCGATATCGACATTGTAGCCACAAGGCATGGCGATCGGACTCGGGTCGCTTGGAGGGGGAGATGGAGCTCGGATGACAGTGGGAACGCGCTCGAAATCTTCAAATGTAAAATGTTGGTTGAGTTTGATGCTGTGCTCTTCTTGCTTGCCCTTTTGAAACACTCTACATAAAACCCAGTCCTCCTGCACCCACCATATAAACTTGGTTCATTTTCATGTCAATTAAAGCATAGAGATAATTCCAAATTAGTTCCATTTTTTGTTGTGTGATTACTATAAGTATCTTTCATAATTATTTTGATTATGAATTTCTCTTTTACTAAACAAACAAAACTCATTCATTAATAGCATCCTCTAATTCTAAATAAAAACAAAATATAGATATAAACATCTGTTTATTATCTGTTAATGCAATTTTAGAAAAGATTTGTAAACCAAAGAGAGAGCCACCAACTTTTGAATGTGTGCATGTGCTCACACCATCAGATTTGTCTAAATCGTCTAAGAAATAGAGAATCAAAGATGAAAAATTCAACCTTTGGGGGCAGATGTGGGGCCTCAAACCGAAATTCATGCATAATCCATCCGGTTTTAATCCCATTTGGAGCTCTGTTCCTATAAAACACCAAAGTCTTTCTCATCCCTACGATCTCCCTCGTTGAAGGATCCACCACCGTTCGATCTTTTCCAGTAGCTTTCCAATACCCACATGTCGTTGCGCGATTCGTCCGAAATCCCGTTGCGTATTTTCGATCTCGAAAGCTGAAGAAGTACCACTCGTTGCTATTCAGCTTCGCCACCTCTGCAATATAATAAAAAAGAATGATTAGTTTATATTAATCTTTCATTTTCATTACACTAATTATGAACAGTTTATGGAAGAGATAGGAAGGGGAAGGGAAAATGACCCCTTTGATTATATATTATTCATTGCTGGATTATTGGGTGTTAATTAATCAATGTCTCAAACTTAAAGAAAGGTTTGAAGATATTTTTGTTATGATTAGTTATGTAATTATTTATATTAGTTGGTGATTATAAACAACAAAATAAGATCATTTGGATTAGAGAGGGAAATGTATGAAACAAAAAACATGAAATTTGATGAAAGAAAGATTTGATATATATATTATGTTCCAAACGAAGAAATTAAAAGGAAGCAAAATGGAGACAAAGAAGATAAAGAAATGAAATGATTGGGGTTTTGGAGAATATTTGCAAGTTGGAGAGTAACAATTAATGAAGCTTGTTCTACAAGCACAAGCTAGCTCAAGCATCCATCTATGGGAAAAAGGATGCTATGACTCATCACCTTGACTTATCGGACCAAATTTCTCGATATTGATCTCGAAAATATTCAAACCCGCTTTCATATAGCTCAATGGTTAAAATAATTCTACGTCGAAACATGGAAATTTCTTCACTCATTCTTAATAGTAAACGCTAAAGTCAAGATTTTCACATGAATGCAGGTGTGTACGAGTGAGGAGACAACGAATGACATATTATTTGAATATTTAATGTAAAAAATAAAAGAGAGCACTGTCAAATCCTCGTACCTTAGGGACCAAACAAATAATTAAGGAAATTTCATGAAATTAATGTTGTTTTATCACAAAATAAAAGACATTAGAACATAGCACCAAACACAGATTTCTGTAACATAAACCACTTCATAAGACAGAAATCTCATGTTTTCTGTTTCAAGTTTACACAAAAATTTAACCAAAAAAAAAAAACTTTATAAGTACAGCTCTCACCAACCATGCAAAAAAGTTCAGCTTTTAAAAATAAACAAAAACATATCTAGATTGTTTAAGGTATATGCCAAGAATTTAGGGAATCCATTATAGATCATTAGCATGCTAATGAAACCCAAAAGTAATTAATTAATTAAACATAAACCTCCCAAATCAGCTCTTTTTGCATGAATTTTGGAGGCAATGTTTTAGGACATCATTGGAAGAACCATCACAGTGTCCTTAACCAAAGAGATATGTCCTAATTATGAAGAACATAATGAAATGAAGTTAAAAAGAATGGTACCAGGAAGCTGCCATGGCTCACAAGTATGCAAGTCAATCTCCACAAGTGTGCCCTTAACCACTTGCTCGTTCATAATCTTCTTGTAAAGATAATGGCACACCAACTCTTCATCACTCGGATAAAATCTAAACCCTGGGGGAAGTGAAGCTCCAATATCTTTAAGCCCCATTACTGTAATTTACGAACTCTTCAAGGGCTGGATGCAAATTCTGGGAATCCAATTCAACACAGAATCCAAGAACTTTTTAAAAGGGGAATTTAAGAGAAAGAAGGGTTCAAAGAAATGGGTATGCAATAAGAAATAAGGATGTGGTTGGGTTGGTGTTCATATATATAGTTGGGGTAGGGACGACTATGCCATTATTTTGCCTATTAAGTTGCTATGAGCTTTTGCATAGGGAGTTAGTTATAATGGTAAAGTTTTGGAGCAAATTCACAAGCTACAACAAATCTTTACAAAACTAATTCACACTTACAAAATATGTACAAAAGGTCAAAACAGTTTTACAAGGAAACCATCCAAAATCACCCTTTTTTTCTATTTTCAACTATTAAAATGGGGATTGCAGTTAAAATTTTGTATTACAACCCTAATTTAAAATTAGGTTTCTTGAATACCACGTAATACAATTAAAGTTAAAAAGGTTGAAGTTTGAATTTTTATTTCTATATATTAGGTTTTCGTTTTCTTTCTCCGGGGAAGATTCAAGCATTTGACTTTTTTTTTTTTGTTTTATCCATAATATATGTCTTAATCAATTAAGATATATGCTTCGGTTGACCCCTTTTAGATATTCCTAAACCCAAAATAAAATAACTTAATAACCTCTAAATCCCAAGGGAGAAGTTTCCACCGTTTGTAATGGGCTAAAGATCGGGTGGTGTGTCAACGATGGGCTTCAGCTGTTACAAATGGTATTAGAGTTAAAAGATTTGCTTATAGAGGTGTGGAATGTTGTCCTTAGCAAACGTGTTTTCTAAACAACAAACCAAAATTATAGACAGCGAAGTTGGATAAGAAAAGAGGTGTTTTATAAGATGGAAAAGTATTTGAAAGAATTAAGTAATGGGTAGAGGGCTCTATCATCCATTCAATTATATTAATCAGCCACAAAACTGATATGATTGTATAAATGTGTGGGATTATGGACCATACAAAAATGGGGCCTAGGCTAATGATCATAAGAGAATTATATTATATGATGAACAACTCCATTCTTCAAGAGTTTTGCACATCAATAAGGGAATGCCAATAATTTTTTAAATGTGGACAAAAGTATGCACATCACAAAATTGTACAAAAATTTAAAAAATAGCTGTATGTAATGCATAATAATTGGTAGATAATGATGATTTGACAACGGTCAATAAAAAATCATCATTTTTGTAATCATCCCCCAAAAAATTAATACATTAATCCAAATAATATTTAAATTCGTGGGTCGAGTCGAGTCAATTTAACGAATGTAAATGGAGATTTCAATAAACTAAACTATACCCGAGTTGTCATTTTTTCTAATTCAACGTGTGGGATTAAAAGATTTAAATTTTTGGTTCTTTGATCGATGATACATTTTTTAACGGATTAAGTTATAACGTAAATGATCGTGGCAAAATGTACCCTAAGGAACAAGTAAAGCGGGAGGAGATGACGTAGGAAAGTTTTATTATAATGATTTAATGAATTGTAGGGTTAGGGTTTGTTTTGGAAAGAGGAAATTTTGTTTGGTTAATATAAATGAAAGATTTATATGATATGTTGGAGAATGAGTAACGGCTTCATATTCTCCCATATTTCCATCCAATAATTAATTCCTCCAAAATACTCCTAAAATTACTCAATTTTTTTAATTAAAAAAAAAAAAAAAAACTATTGATGACATGTCTCTTGATTGATACATGCATGCCAATCACCTTAATTGATGGGGTTTTTAGGTTTAACATGCTAATCTCTATTAATTAATTAATTAATCATTTAGACTCATGTTGGTAAGCCCAACTCTTGGGTTTTTGGATCTTGCAATAGTGATGGTGAGACTTGATTAATCAAACACACTAATCTCCTATTATTATGTTAATCTACTGATCATTTTAATTTTTCTTTTCTATTTTTAAATAAAAATCTATGTTTATAATCTTTATAACCTTCATTACTTTTCTTNTTTTTTTTTTTTTTTTATAAAAAAGAAAGATTATTGAACCATTATCAATATTTAAGAATATTCTTTTAATAGTAATTATCAATCATTTAATTTAATATTACAATACTTATTGAATTCGAACAACTTAAATATGCAATAATCAACTTTTTTAAAAAAAATAGGGTCGGACTAGTACAAATCTAAGTATTTAGATTAAGGAATGAATTTATTAACTTCGTCGTTGTAATTCAATTAGTGGGATACTATAAGTTAACGCGAGAAGAAATAATTCATTATATGAGGAAGAAAAATTATATTAAATGATGTCGGGCAAGATATGACAAGAAAATTCCTTGAGCGTGGAAATTTTAGAAATATTGAGTTAAAAAGGAAACGTAAATTTTAGAAACTCTTTTGATTAGACGATTTAAGATTTAGAGCCGAAATAACTTTTATACATGTTACGAGGCTAAAAAAATATATGAGAATCCATATAGAAGAGTGAGAGACTATATAGCTAGAAATTTTTTTAATGTAGATGAGGAATTGCCATTCATGTGCGAGCGATACCAATTTTCCACGACTTTACCATAAAGTTAGCAACTTTTTGTGTATTTTAAAACTCTTTATCGAAAAGCTAAGTTTCACTTTTGAAAAAAATGTTCCATATCCCACGAAATATTACATAAAATCCTTCCCTTCCCAACCCCTAATTACTCTATCGAAAACCCTAATTTTTTAGGATAAAAAACCTTAATTCACTCAGATTTCAGCTCTAAAAATTTAAACTCGAATTTGGATTATATTTTCCCTTGAACCCTTTGAAACCCTTTTGATCTATTATGGTTTTGAGTTTGTTTTTTTTATCCAACAAATTCACCCTTTTAAAGAATTGGCTTCAACTACAAGATTTAATGATATTGGAATCACATTGTTTTGAAACAAAAGCAAACGTATGCAATTCAACTATATAACACAATAAATGAGGAATAATTCACCATCTCAAAAAAGGGTTTTTCTTATCTTTTCTTTTCTTTTGGGTACGGTCGCTTAGAAATTGAAAACGATTTGGAATATGTTGGGGTCCCTCATCCTCTTCACATATATCAATTTAGGAGTCATTTTCAAAGTTAATCAAGTTCAGATAATACCAATTCAAAAGATTCGGTGAGTAGCTTGCAGACATGGGAAATTGTTTTCTACAAGTAAAGTTATCACAAAATATGAATTTTTTTTTTTTTTTTTTTAAAAAATTTATTTCCAAGCTTCCTTCGCCACCTAGCTACCCTTTTGTTTTCCAAACCACACACAACTTGTAATAAACACATGCCTTAATCTTCGCAAACCCTTTTGTTTATCCACCAACATAGCTCCGGAAAAACCATGGGGAAACACACAGACAAAAAACATAGATCATCTTTTTCTCCAAATTTCTTCCCAGATCTGTCGTGAACATGACATAATAACTGTTCTTTTAAAGTTTGAATGAGATAGATCGGTTTGTTCGGTTGATTCTTTATTTTGTAATCTTTTATTTTAATGGCAATTTAATTAATATTGTATCAACTTTTATGTTTCAATTCTATATTAATATTTTTCCATTGTATGCTCATGCATCGAGGAAAGTAACTAGATGGTAAACTTATATGATATCGAAAATTTAGAATAAAGAGTTGGTGGACATACAATGAAAGCCAAAAATGTTTTTGTCAACTTACTACGTGTCTTTAGCTTGCCCGATCCAAATGGTAAGCTTAGTGCCGATAAAATCACTCCACTTAAATGGTGTGTGAAAGTTCTCTATTTATAATCAAATAAATTACAAGTATATAGAAATAGTAATATATGGAAAGATACGTATGGTAAGAAATATTTGTCAGTGAACTATAATTTAATATTAAATATCGTTAACCGAAGAAGAGGAGAGATTATTGAGGGAGGCGAATTATTGGGGGTTCACATCAAAAGATGTTGGCCAAAGGCTGCAGAGTTTTGTTTATTTTTCTAAGTACGTGAAGTTGATTGCTCCATATCAATAATTAATATCCAAGCAACCCTAATCTTCACCAAACTTTAGAGGCTGGTGTCTGAATCTTTGGACCCTTCTTTCCTCTTCATTTAATTCACCATTCTTCCTGCCCTTAATTTGAAAGTTATATTTTACCTTTTAACTTGTACCATTTAACTCCATTTTTCTATTTAATCATTCCATTTCAAAATGTACGGTTAAAGTTTCAATACTAGAGCCTCGAGAGGTCAGTGGTCGGTAGGGGAATGAGAAAGAGAAATCGCGAGAGAGAAGGGAGACAACGGTGGTGTCATCCAACATGTCGTGTTCTTACTCTAAAACAAATTTTTTCGTTGATGTCACGTGAAAGTTAAGTGTATGTTCTTGTCTGAATTTTGACAACAACAGTGTCCCATTTCGCCAAACATTCTTAAACAATGAAAACCAACCATAATTATTTGTAATGAAGCAGTATACGACTCGTATTGTTGAAGTTGACAACGACCAAGTTTAAATAGATAAGAGATAGTTTGGTTCGAGCATCAAGAAGTTATGGGCAAATTCCAATAATTATATACTCCGACATATCTTTTTTTTAAGTTTAGCAACCAAATGGGATGGTGTTGCACATTTTTTTATGTAATTATTGAAAAAGAACAAAATTTTGGCTATCGATCATGCTCTTTTCTCTATCAATCAACACTTAGTTTTAGAAATTGCTAACTTATTCAAAGAGATTCAAATTTCTAGTCTTTCTATCGAGATTGTAAAATTATTTGTATTCGTTTTCTAAAAAATTGTAATAGAACATTATAAAACTAAAAATTCAATAGAATATTAGGTAGAAAATTAAGATAGCAATAACCTAAAATGATATAATGGTGTGATTGAGACGTTTATCTGAATTAAATTTGAAAAAGAATGTAATAATAGTCCACCGCGAAAACAAGAGAAATGAAAAGAAAAGAAACGACGATTCATTAATGCCTTACCCCACATATTAATATAATTAAAATGTTTAAAAATGAGTTAACCAAAAAAAGAAGCTATGAGATTCTTAGAGTTAAAAAAAAGATGGTATGGGGAAGCTGATGCTTCGCTTAGGTTACATAGAAAAGGACTTTTCAGTTGGAATTATATTCCTTACGCAATTAATCATTTTCAGCAACACTTTAATGGATTCCTATTTCCTATTGCCTTTTTTTTTTTTTTTTTAATAATTTTCTTTTTTAAAATCTTTTTAATATTTTCACCCCTCACCTCAAATCACCACCTTTTAATTTGTTTTTCTCTCCCTCTAATTTCAATTTTGTAATTATGAGCTTAAAAAGTGTCTAATCCAACATTTTTGAATTTTCAATCTCTTATTTAATAATGTGAACTTGGTTAAATTCTGTGAATTTAATGCTTATGTGGCATATTGATTGGTTGTGGTGTGTTGAATGAAAATTTCTACTCGGGATAGAGTCGAAAGGATATTGGAATGTGTTTTACGATAATATTTTTCGATTAAGTTTGGGACAAGCAAACCAATGAAGAGCGTTACTTATGATCGTATAAAAAAAATCACGAATTTCATAGAAATTTTTTTTTTAATTATTTGAAGAAATTTGAGTGTAAAAGATGAGTGATGATGAGTTGAGTTTGTAGTAATTAATTTGAACCAAATTTGAGAGGGGAAAGTTCCTTAAGAGGGAGGGTTTCGTTGATTTTGTATTAAATTAAAAAAAAAATGAAGAAGAAGAATAGAAAGATATTGAAGCAACACGACTAATCCACGTATGAAAAATTATTTCATAATCAAGCACGGGCATCACCAAATAATCTACACGTATATATGTCAAATGAATGTCAAACACATTCCCTATAAGGCCAATAATCCATTTTAATACTCCAATTATTATTCGGTGTTATGCATAATTTTGCTATTAAATATTGGATTCATATCAACTTACATAATCAATAAAGGGATAGGCTCAAATTTGACACCTATGCCCAAACAGACCAAGCTTCAAATTTTTTATTATTTGTGTCTATTTTTTTTTTTTTTTCCTATTTATTTGAGAAATGGAGAGATTATTAAGATACAGAACTTCTGTGAGTAAATGTTCATGGATCATCACCATCACCATAGATGTGAAGCTAAAATAACATCAAATAAAAAATTTCTATTAATGGCCCCATTCATCATCACTTTGTGTCAAATTTATTTTTTCATTCATAATCACTTTGTGTCAAATTTATTTTTGTAAAATTTAATTTTGAATTGTAATAATAATAACAAGAAATTGTGTTAAATTACTTGACCAAAAACTCTCCCTGATTTAGACTCACGTATATCAAATCATATCTTTTGGAGATTAAAGAAATTGATCATGTTAGAATGGCTTTTGTGATTTAAGAAAAGGGCTATTGGTCTTTGTCTTCTTCATTGGGTGCCATGTTCTTCCTCCTGCTTTTCTAAAAACAATGTCTATAAACAAAGATAATCTTACCACCAATCCTTTCAAAAAGATTCATTTCGCATTTTATTTCTTCTTTTTCTACATTTCCTTTTTCATGTTTCCATGGAACGCAACCGACAACGTCATTTCTGTGAAAGACGCTTTTAATTCGACAATAATTCGACAAACGCGGTTTATTACACATGAAAATGTGCCTTTATTCTACAACTTTGGCCCGCTTTGTGTTTAGATTAAAAGGTTCCATCTTTAATTAAACTAATGTGATATATCTTTCTCACTTAAGTTAACAATTAAACAAGTCCTATGAAAGACAAAATTATGTGAGACGTCAAACCCCATTCAAAATACTTGATGATGATGATATATCTGTTTCAGTTCATTATTTCTTGGGTGGGGCTGAAGAGTTTGCATACCAAACCACTTGGCTACACTTGAGCAAAATTATATGGCCACTTGGGCCCAAACTCTCAGGTCCTAACCCATTTTCAAGGTTCAAATTCTAATATCCTGAAATAAAAGGCATATTCACTGGCCAAGAGAAGCACATAACCCTGTTAATCTAATTGTAGTTCAGCCAACCACTGGATCACAAAATGAACCTTGCGTACCTTCTTAGCTGTGCACAAGATGAATTCCCAAGATGTAATCGTCCAATTTCAGGTGCATATGTCTGACAGCAAACCAGGACAGAGAGGGAACTTGAACTTCAAAACCAACCGAAGGAATTGGGGACTCCCACCTTATGGCTTAGGCTCAATTGATTGTTAGCAAATCAGGTTAAATACACATACAAGGACAACTTTAGAAAGGCTCAGCTGACATTGGTGCTTGACAACTGCAATGTTGTACAAAAGTGGGGAAAAAAGTATGAAAGAAAGGTCCATCATCTTGCATTAGCCAGTTCTTCAAAGTAGATAAGTTTGCTTTCGGTAAAATAAAGTTCGATGCCAATATAAAGCCAAGCTTAAAGAAAGGTTCAACATTGGTTTGTGCTTTACAGCTCGATTACAAGCCACAGATCAAACTTTCATCAAGTCACGATCTACTATTTGGGGGGGTGACTAAACAGAAGAATCAACTGATTTGATAACGCACTCGGCTTAGTACTTTGGAGGTGGATGCTGCGTGGGTAGCAAGCCAAATCGCTTCTTAAGAAGAACTCTCTGCCTCGAGTATTTGTCATCAGGGGAGAAACGGGCTGCAGTCAGAAAATGTACAACAGGTAATCAGGTTTGAAGCTGCTANGGGGGGGGCAGGCGTGCAGATAAATCTGAACTAAGCCAATCACACAATATAGAGAATAAATTAAGTTATCTCTAATGCCATCCGCACGGTGTAAATTACGTTATCAACAGGGCAAATCTATTCTCAAGAATGTATAATTGCAATCTTCACAACTACAACTCAAATAAACCACAAGACAAAGATAAGAAGATATTACAAGCATGCCCTTTCTCCCTACCAAAATCATTGATATTAACGAGATGGAACAATACTAGGAAGATAATGCACAAGAGTACCTGGATGAGCAGATTGTGTGACCAAACCTAGAGGCGATTCTTTCTGTACAATAGAGGAAAATGAAAAGTAAATAATTTAGCATACATCACATATTAAAGTATAAAGAGAGCAAGGAAATTAACAATGGGTACAAGGTACTTGAAGCATACTCAGGGGTTGACTCATTTGTATATTATTGAAAAAAAATGGTTTTCATTTTAAAATGTACAATTCTACCAAAGATGAAAAATAAATTAAAAAAATAATAATAATAATAACTATCAACTCTAAAAACTCAGCACAGGCCCATTAGAATTTAGTTGGTGCTGAATAAAATCCAGACCCTAAACAATAAATATGTAATGTCCCACGTTGGTTGGAGAGGAGAACAAATCACTCTTTATAAAAGTGTGGAAACCTTCCCCTAGTAGACGCGTTTTAAAGCCTTGAGGGGAAGCCCAAAAGGGAAAGCCCAAAGAGGACAATATCTGCTAGCAGTGGATTTGGGTCGTTACAAATGGTATCAAAGCCAGTCACCGGATGATGTGCTAGCCTTCTCGCTGTTCCCCGAAGGAGGGTAGACACGAGGCGGTGTGCCAGTAAGGACGCTGGACCCCAAAGGGGGTGGATTTGGGGGTGGTCCCACATCGATTGAATAAAGGAACGAGTGCTAGCGAGGACACTGGGTCCCGAAGGGGGGTGGATTCTGATGTCCCACATTGGTTGGGGAGGAGAACAAATCAACCTTTATAAGGGTGTGGAAAACCTTCCCCTAGTACACGCATTTTAAAGCCTTGAGGGGAAGCCCGAAAGGGAAAGCCCAAAGAGGACAATATCTGCTAGCGGTGGATCTAGGTCGTTACAAAATATCTTGTCTATGCCTCAAAGCTGGCAGTCTGCAACGACATTGTGTTATAGTTGTCAATAGAGTCAAGGAGGGAAAAAAGAGTAGCACGAGAGCAGGTCTGTACCATTGAAAGAAATTGGAAATGGAAACCACAGGGTCAGTGGAAGTAAGGAAAAATAATTTTGGAGAATTTATCCATTGAAGGTCTTATAGTATTATCTTACAGCATTCCAACATGTATCATGTATTCAAACGCATAAATTGATATAATTAGAATCAGGGTAAATTCTACAGGCCTTGAAATATCTCCAAAAAACTCCAAAGATGAATGAGTTTTAAAGGGACTCCAACTCCTCCAGCCCCAGCTTCCTTAAGATTTCCATTGATGATGTATTGGTCTGAAGAAATATCAGAGAAATGGAACACTCATAAAAGTTTATCTAAACCTTCAGAAAAGGTGTTAGGTGAGCATCGCTAGAGGCTAAAGGTGTTCATAAAGCCATCCACAGGTTCACAGTGTACAGGGAATGGTGCTTAATATCTCCCATGGTGTTCATACAAATAATGTGTCGCTAAAGAGACAAAAACTTGAAAGAACACATTCATTGCAAAGTACTAGCAGCTTTCAATCCTCAAGAGCAAGGACCCCAGCCAAAATACTTAGAATTGCTTTGAATTTTGAGAGTCCACAAGATCTTGAAAAACTTGGTACATAAGAAAGGGATCTACAAATTTAATGAGGTAACAAAATAGCACCTCTGAGGAGAAACAACCACCATACTCGGATGGCAAGAAAACATTGCCATGAACGAGTACATCAAATTCCTGCATTAGTGATGAGGGAATGATCTTATCAGAAGAAATGTATTGCTTGCATAGTGTCTTCAACAACCCATCAAATTTTCTAAGTAAATCAGGGATACAGGAATCCTGAAGTTGAGTGTCCTTACAAAACCCAGGCTCTCCTTTCTCTAGAGACTTGTCCCAAGCAATGGGCCAGTGATGATGGAAGACCATTGGTAGTGAAACCCAATCCAATAGTAGAGAAAGAATGGCGTCTAAAATCTAATACCTTCTCCCCACTCAATGTCAGGGAAGGATCAAGGTAATTCTAATCTACCATCATGATATGGTGAAAGAAAGAAGGGAAGATCGGAAGTTCTAAGCAAACTGCCAACTTTGCAGAAAATCAAGACGTTCTAAGCAAAGGTGTCACTATAGATTTAATCAACCATTGGATGGGTATACAATGTAAATATAAACTGCACACTGGCACTGAATGATGGTAGCCTATCTACTTCAATCTCAACATAGGTATAGCTCTTATCTTTTTTAAAAGAAGGCCTGCACAAATAGAATTAAATAAATGTTCCAATCTCCAAACTCAAGGTCAGTAAACCTTCCTTATCTTCAAAATCAGGGGGTCCATAGAATCACTGCTTATTGGTAACGCAATAAGACCAATACTCCTTAGTTGGAATGGAAGTTAACGTCATTTATATCTCAATTAAACAGCACTACAAACGCAGTTTATGCATAAAAGATATAAAAATCAAACCCGGACCAGCAGAGAAAAGAGATAGTCATCAATTAACCATTAAACAGAAAGCTAAAAGATAGGAAGGAAAATAAACCTTTGTGGTGTAGACTTTGTCGCCATTGTCGTTTATGTAAAACTGAAGATACATCGTTGCTAAACACTCAAACCTGAAAATCTTTGGAGAAAAATCAAGTCATTCCACATAACTTCATGCAAAAGCCCTTAACAAAGAACAGTTGCATAACATTCATGATTAACTCGAAGAAAATTTTGTAAATGAAATATACAAATATTCGAGGGTTTTGGAAATCAATACCAGACGAAAAACCCTAGAACGGAAATGGCGGGAGACAAGTAATCGCGAAGCTAGGGTTTAACAACGTATTTAAATCAACAGGAAAGGCTATTTTCGTCTTTTAGCCTTTTTTTTTTTTTTTTTCTCAACATTTTCGATTTTTATTTCAATTTGGGTGGTTAGATTACTTAAATTACAAATTTGAGATTATAATGCTTAAAATTTTAATTTATTTTTTTTTAGTCCAACGTTTGGAGTCGGAAGTTATACCTAAATTTGGTCTGGAAAGTTTTAATATTTCTCATAACCAAGAGTGTTTTTTAATCTAAAAAATAAAAATAAAAATTGCAATTTATTTTTATATATTTTTATTATTATTATTTTGATATCGAGAAAGGGCAAATTAGTAAATTGGCATATGCTCTCCGGGGTCTCACAGTAGAGTTGACCTGTGACGCAAAGCACCTAATCTTCGAAGCCACGTCTCTGTTTCTTTCTTTCTTTCTTTCCTTCTTTCGTTCTGATGTCTTCTGCTCACCTTGATAGTTAATTCCTCAATAAATTCAATTCCTTTGGCTTTGGGGATCCCATTTTCCCCAATTCCATCTCTGTAAATCCTCAACCTTTCTTCTCAATCGATCTCACATTCTTGCAATTTCACGATGTCGTTTGAGGAGGACGAGGAGACCTTCGAGCACACTCTCCTTGTCGTTCGCGAGGTATCCGTTTACAAAATCCCTCCTCGAACCACATCCGGCGGCTACAAGTGCGGCGAGTGGCTCCAATCCGATAAGATCTGGTCCGGCCGCCTGAGGGTTGTGTCCTGTAAGGACCGATGTGAGATCCGGTTGGAAGATCCCAACTCCGGTGAACTCTTCGCTGCTTGTTTTATTAATCCTGGTCAGCGAGACAACTCCGTCGAGACCGTTCTTGACTCTTCTCGATACTTCGTTTTGAAGATCGAGGATGGACGGGGTAAGCACGCTTTCGTAGGGTTAGGTTTTGCCGAGCGAAATGAAGCTTTTGATTTCAATGTCGCATTGTCCGACCATGAGAAGTACGTCAGGAGGGATCATGAGAAGGATCCCAGTACTGGCAGCGATGTCAATGAAGAGAGCCAAATTGATATTCATCCTGCTGTCAATCACAGACTGAAGGTATTACCCTAATTTTGTTTTTCATCAGCGACTGAAGTTGATTAATTTGGTGTTACAGTCGTTTGAAGTGATTTTATGGACATTTGATGATGTGCTTACGTGAAATGTGATGACTGTGAACTGATCTGATAAATGAAATCTCTGATCTAAGTATTAGGCAAATAAATTGTTCACATTGAATAGAATAGATTTGCTCATGGCAGGCTTAGTCTCTTGGGTAGTGGTGGTGTTAGTTTATAAGTAAGTTACTCCGCGCTGTATTCGTATGCCTTCATTATGTCCCAGGTCTTCAATGTTGTCGAGTTTTCAAAATCAGAACGCTTTATATTGTCATTGTGATCTTGTGTTTCTTTATGATGGGCTGGTTGATAGGAAGGTGAAACAATTCGAATCAATGTGAAGCACAAACCATCGGGTGGAACTGGTATGCTATCAGCTGCTGGCATGTCAGGGTTTGGTACTGGAAAGCCAAAAGCATTGAGTCTTGCTCCACCACCAACTGGAGCTGTGAAAATCAGGTCTCCTCTTCCACCCCCTCCAAATGACCCTGCTGCTCGAAAGCTATCTGCCAGCGCATGCCGCGATGTTGGTCACGAGGGAAAAAAGGACAATGTAAGGCATGCAGCCGATCCATTATCAGATCTTTCCCAACTTGAGGTACAGTTTCTGCTGTTAGTTGTTTCTTTCCTTATACCTTTGATACAGAGAATAATGGTATTCTTAAGTGACTATAAATTGCCCCTTTAGCTTACGTATTATGGTTCATCTGTGTCCTTTATGCGTATCCCACTTAAATCTATATTAGTTTTAGGAAGCACAATTACCAAGTTTGATTAGACTCAAGTATTGGTTTCTCTCTTTTGTGATTGGAGATGACAACTATCTTAGACGCTACTGTTGAAGCTTGCCTTTTTATTTGCCATGCCAACTTGAAGAATAGTGCGTGGTGTAATGAATATATTGAGATATTTCTAATGCTTTAGCAACAGGCTTATGTTTTTTCTAGTTTTTGAAGATAGATCTGACTGATCCCTGTTCTTTAGGTTATCTTATAACATAGGTAGCTCATGTAGCATGAGTGTATGACTCCTTAGTAACTCATGTCAATTATAAACGAGTCTAGAACAATTTTTAACTCTTGTTGCATCACGGTTGCAGAAAACTCTTCCTTCTGCTCCAGGTTCAACAAAGGCAGCAGCATCAGGATGGGCAGCATTCTGATCAATGTAAGCTGGTGTTTGATATCAAAAGATCTTAGTTTGATGTTTTTTCTGGAGGTTTCGTAATCTTCATTTTTTGTTCATCTTGGGGGTGAAAGGGGAAGAAAAAGGTGAAAGGGGAGTTATAAGTGATAATACCATATACCATCTTTTGGAAAATAATCTTGGAATATATATGTATACTTCTCCAGTTATTTTCCCTACCTAATGGAGATATTTATCTCGAGTTGTCTCTGTATCCCATTTCAATCCATTGCCTTCGATTTCTGTTTCTAATTGTATTGATTCCATTTTGTAATTCTACTTACAACTATGTCCTTATGAATTTTCATGTGTCGTGTACATAATAAAGGTGATAGGCCTCACTGAGCCAGTGTGTGTTGAAATTAATTTGGAAAGAAATATAAGCCTATCGCTATCTCAGACTACTTGAAGGGTCTTTCCTCCTAAATATATAATAAATGACTGACTAATTAATGCCATGGGGAGAAATCCCTCCCCTGTCCCTGCTTAAACAGGGGCTCCCCACTCCGTTTGGGGCGGGTCTCTACAGGAAGAGTGATACCTTTAACTATGCAAGCATAAGCTTCTAAATGTTCCCTAAGCAACATAATCTACTCTGTGGCACTGTAGATGGGTGGATTTGCATTCCTATCATGTAGAGTGGTTGTAGTTCTGATCACTTTTATAATTGTTTTTGTGGAATGCTGGGATCTTCAAACTTGAGATAGAATGACGCCCATGGGTTTAGAAACTATCCGAGACTGAGAGGGTTGGTCAACTTTTGCTTGCCTTACCAATAATGATCGAGTAATACTTTAAGATATTAATATGATATTGAGAATATTGCTTAGATACTAGAAATGGTACATTAACAATTATTGAGTGTTTGTCAAAGTGGAGTGGTTGTAAATAGATGTAGTTGGGAGTTTAGAGTACAAGCAAAACTGTAAAGATGAGTTATCCATTGAGATTGAAATCCCAACCAAATTTACAACCTATGTTTCACGGGAGGCTATAAGAATGAATAGAATGGCAATTTGCAATAACAAATATGCCATAGCGTAAGATAATTTGAAGACTCTACAAATTGAATCGTTGATTATCTTCTCCAGATTAACTGTACCAATGCCCTTCGCAGCTTGGTTAGAAAACAAAAAACAAAAAAGTCTACGCCCAATAGGATAGCAAAACTAAATCGATGATGAGGAAGAATGATATATCATGAACAAAATTCCGACTCTGGAAATCGGTAGTGGAAAGGGCCTCGAGTGATTGGTGCTATGGAAGTAATAAACTAACCGTGCTTAGATTATTGTTTATATTCTGGCTTAAGAGCCCAGAATGAACCACTGGGGCTTTTCTCTAATATTGCTATCTCTTTCAGCAGATTCTTAAACAAGGGCAGATCATTTGGGGGTATCCTGTCCTTAAAATGCTGTACAATACTGACTGAATCTGTGGTTCCACCTCTTTGTTGAACGAATGTACACATTTGACGAATCAATACTTCGGGTTGTACTCTAAAAGAAGGACCGATATTTGCACCTCTTACATTGTTTGGAGTACTTGAAGGAGCTGGTTGTGGTAGATGTTCAAGCCCAGCGCCGAGTGCTCTTTCTTGGTTTCCTCGGATTTTAGCAAGTAGCTCTGCTGAGGACAAGGCCTTTCCGGAAGATGCTCCAGCTGCTATGCAGCCATTTAAATGGCTAGCTCCGTTTCTTGGAATTGCTGAGCATTTGGAATTCCTGTTTACCAGTGAGTTAACAGTCGAACCAAACTTCCGACGCACAGACGATGGTCCACCAGCAGTTCCAGCCCTTCCAGTCCACGTTGGAACAGAGATACTCTCATTACTTCGCAGCATTCTAGATTGCCGCAATGCCTCGGCTGCTCTACGTGCAACTTGAGAAGCTTGCTCCTCTAGATGCATCTTCTCCCCGTCATCAGCATTAGCAATGACATCATGATTAACGGCACTCTGCATATTTGATGTTAAGAACGATGTAATACAGACCACAAAGAGGGCAAAAAAAAAAAAAAAAAAAAAAAAAAAAAAAAAAAAAAAAAAAAAAAAAA